>NW_006799956.1:1795282-1917877 GCF_000485575.1 Poecilia formosa
CCATTTGAATCAAGACATGTTAAGTTTTAAAACTAGCTTATTTTAAATTTATTTTCTCAACAACTCCTTAAAATCTTTTATAACCATTGTCATGGTATAACCACAAACTTCATTTGTGCTACAAAAAGTAGCGTAAAAAAACGAGAGGTCACAATTTGAAGCTGCATTTCTATTTAGCCTCTTTTTTATTCTGAGGCCCCTAACAAGCACCATATTTAAAAAACATAAAAGGATTTCTCTGTCGGTGGTGATCTGATCAGGGTTTTCACACCGAGCTGAAGTTGAGGGAGGTTCAAGTTACAAAGTGTCTAAGCACCACCTCTTACTTTGCACAACAGGAGATGTGAAGAAATGATGTTTTCATAAATTGGGTCGTCGTAGGCGTTGTGTGGCGGCAAAAGGAGAGGTTTGCCCAGGGTGCCATTCATCTAAGAACCGCTACTGAGCTGGTAAATAGAGTTCACCCGTGAGTAATTTATCCTCTGTGTAACTCCAGCTGTTCTGACGGCCCTTAAGGTTTTGGTAGAAAACATTAGCGAACAAGCATCAGTCGAGGAAACACAGCAGACAGATCGGGGTTGGCGACGTGGAGAATTTTAAAGATCGGATCAGATTCTAAAACATTATTCCACTATCAATGTGTAAAACCTTATATCATTTCTATCATGAAATGTGGCGGCAGTATCCTGAGGGGATGCTGTTCTTTAGCAGAAGGGAAGCTAGTCAGAGTTGACATGATTAATTGATACCGGACAATCCAGGAGGAAAATGTTTAAGAGGCTGTAAATGTCTTGAGGCAGAGGAGGTTCATTTTTCAGGAGGACAACAACTCAGGAAATACAGCCGACTATCTAATGGTTTCAATCAAAGCATACATGTTGCCTTGCAGCTTTAGTTGCGGCGAACATTGGTTACAGTGAGTAAATACTCACTGGGCAATGTATACTTTTCTTTGCCATACATTTTTTTAGTCGCCCTGACAATTATGCGTTTCTTTGTGTTGGTCTATTACACACAATCCAAAAAAACATTCCCTCAGGTCAGTGTGACAAAAAAAATGAAAAGATTACGTTGGAGGTTTCAGGTTTAAGCTTTTGGTTTTGTTGTTCAAATGTTTTTATTAATTTAGTTGCTTACTTGCAACTAAACATTAAGTCTATCTAAAGGAAGCCAGAAGGTCTTAGTTTGCCCTTCTGTTGTAGAGTTTGGCCTTTCTCTAAATAGCACAAGTATCATCACTGCGGTGAGACAAATGACCGAATCAATCAAAACACTTCTGTAACAACTTTCTAAACAATCATGAAAAAAGAGCAGCTGAGATTAAATGCAACAAAAAGAGCTGGATTCAGGTGGATGTTCCTTGCAGCAGGAAGAGGATTTATGTTAATAGACTGGGTAGATGAGTAGCATTTGTCTTCTGAGGACAATTGTTTTGAAATATTCTTGCTTCAAGCAGGTCATACCTTAATGGAGTCTGGCAAAGTGGTTCCTAACAACAGCTTTCCTCAGAGTTTTTATTATATTTTTTATGCATGGATGCTTTACTGATGTACCAAAGGTTCGTAAAGTATGAAATAATGTTTTTTTCCCCCCTGTTTTGTTTAGCAACTCGATAGTGATGGAGGAAAAAACTTGTATAAAAGCCTTTCTAAGCTAAAAAAGGAGGAATCAGCCACTTTTACCCTAGCAGCCTGTCACAAAGGCATCATTTGTTCCGGCTTCTTTTGTGGCGTAATGTATAAATAAAATGAATGTAACTGCTTAATAGAGAGAAAATAGAGACAAGTACCACAGTAAGGGTAGAAGATGTTAACTTTGGAGATAGAAATTAGATTAAAAACATTTTTAAAAAAGACTATTCTTTCCCAATTCTCCTTTTTTCAGGACACGGTTTTAGGTTTAACTACTCGATCTTTTCTCCTTCGCTTGTCCAGTTTCCAGAGATTTACTCACGGATATCAAAGCTTTAGGATATACAGTACTTCCCACCAAAACATTATGGTAAGGTAGTATTTCTTCGTAAATGGGCCACATAAATTCCACAATGCCTTTGCCAAGATTGCATTCGGTTCATGGGACTTTCTTCAAAGAGTGATTTAGAGATTCCAGCCCCACAGTTAGAGCCAGTGGAAAAGGGGCATCAGATGTCATGAGCACGTCGGTCTAAAAACAAATAACCATGACGTTTGGATGTGAAGAAACAAACACCTGGATTGCGAAAGAACAAGAGTTTGCAACCGTCCAACAGGTAGCGGCATTGTTAGCAGCTTGTTTGACTGCTGTATTTGCGCGCTAAAAAGACAAGTGGTGCTGGCTCATCAGCTCTGGTGTCACTAATTGACATTAATTCTGTCAGCAGCACGCTGCCAGACCACATCGCACCTTGTGTGCTGTCGTGTCTGAGTGCTTTCTGCAAGCTGGCGACTTGTACCGAGCCAGAAGCTTGCAAGACGAGAAGTCCCAGTTACAACAAGCCCTTTTTTCCTCCACGGGAAATGCTAAGTATTGATCTAATAGCAGATCTCGACTTCCGTCTAATCGGGAAGGAAAAAGCAGGAGATCACATTCCTAAGTGAAGCACTCATGCCAACTAAATCATAGCAAGAACAGTAGAGCTGTGAGAAAGTGTTCACCCTCTTGCGTAATTCTTTTTTTTTTCTTGCCACATCAAGCAAATGTTAAAATCAGAGATTATTTAGTAAATACAAAAACAGAGCAGAGGAATACATTTTCTTTTATGATATAATGATTTAAGTAGGAATGTTTAATTACTTTCCTAACTAAAAGATCTAAACTAATTTTGCTGATACTTTTGTCGTTGTGCTGTGGAAATTCAATGCAGATTATTCTATTAAAGCACCATTAAAAAGTTTTTAATGCCTTTCGCCCCAGACGCTGCTAACCTTTTAATTTCGTTGCCTTTTGTTAAGTTTTGGTTTTATAGCTTAATATACCCCCCAAAATTAATTTATCTTCTGTGGCTCGTCATTAATCACCACATTACGTAGTGATGCATCTATCACTTGGACAGCGGTCCTCGGTAGGGGACAGAGCCTCAGAGCTCGCCAACATGGCAACATCATTAAAGCGATGAGCTGAGGGTGAAAAAGTCAGCAGACAGACAGCGACACGCCGCATGAGAACTCAACACCTCGCTTCAAACCAGACACCTGCTACCGCCTGCCTCCAACAAAGTCCCCCCACCCTAACCCCAACCCAACCAATGAAGCTTTCTCCATCACCTCAACAAAGTCCCGTGGAGAGTTTCCTAACAAGCTCTGACTTTTACCAACTCTGCCAGAGATAAAAAAAAACAACAACAACCCAGGTTCAGGTGGCGCGGCTGTTTTCTTCCTGCTGCAGTCTTTACCACCACGCTGATCCATCTGAGTCCTTTTACTTTCCGCTCGCCCAGTTATGAGCGCTCTTCCTATTCCTGCTTATGAGACAAATTGCTCCCATCCATCACCATTTAAAAACCATTGTCTGGATTTCCACATCCTGTTGTTATTGCAGAGCCACAGATACATCCTTCCAACATTTATCTATTAAAACTCCATTAGACCTCGGCTCCGTAATGCCCTGCCTACTTCAGTAACACTGACACCACGTTAAGATCCATCTGATGCAGCACATGGCCTCACCCTGAACTGGACTCATTACACACAGATAAACTACTGCACTTCTTACACCTGGAAAGTATCTGGAGATGTGTGTCATGTGGTTTAAGTTATGATCCTCAATCAGCGGCATTGTGGACTTTTGATGTTCAAAACAGAGATGTGGAGTAATTGGTAAAGTCACCACAGTGGTGGAGTCACGTAATGACACCAAATAGATGTGATGAGTTTATACAACAAGCTATCCATTTGAACAATTCATCGTTTTTAAAATATATAGACACCGTTGAAAATACTATGGCAGTCTAGAATGTGATGTTTAAACCAAATGAGATGGATTTAATAAAAACTGGGATTGATGGATTATATTTTGCATATATGTTATGTAGCCTAAGAGGACATTTATCAGATTATTCTGATGGTCTCATGTAGTGCTTGATTATTGTTTATTGCTCACATATATAAATAAACAAATCCATTTGTTCATTTTTGTAGATTTTTGTTCTGAAGCAATATTCTTTTTTTTCTATGAAGTTACAAATCCCAATGTGTTTTATAAAGTCAAAGGAAGCTAATCAACGCCTTTCAACATTTTATTCAAATAAAAATGTGGCGTGTAGCAACATTATTCACATATCCCAAAATAAACAAATAAATCAGGTTGATCCAAGGTGATGGAAACATGGAAGAAAGGAAATATAAATCTGAAAACTTGCTAGAAAAAAAAAAAACTTTCCTAAGGCTAGAGACCTACCAGCACTACAAGTCTAAAGACACAGCCCAAGCTAAAAAGAATCGACATAAAAGTATCTCAGAATAGCCTAGACACTTGAGTATCTGTGACAAGACTTCTAAACTGCTATGTAACGAGAAACGAATAAATAGTAATAACAGAAAACATTGCGGCTCTACACATATATAAAGCTCAAAACATACGCCAACAGACTTGCAGCTGGAAGAACAGCAAAGAGCAGCTACAATAAAATCAAAGACTATTTAATGGTCAGGAAACATAACAATATATTTCATCACTGAGTCACAAACATTAAACCTATAGTTGTTGCAGCTAGCCAAGAGATACAGGGGCTTTTCTGTTATCCGGCAATAAAAAGTTGCAAATTGCCATCTAATAGTGCATGTTACAGGTCCTGAGTAGGAGTGAGGTTATTCTGAAGCATCTCTAAGTAGGTGCATTAATATATTCACATGGGGAAAGAAATCACAATGTAACATCAAGCAACTGCTTTTGGCTAAATTTGGTGAGTCCAGTGGGCAGCTGTATCTGCATCTGAACACATACAGCAACCCTATTTTAGAGAAACTGTCATTGAGCTTTAATATTAATTTAAGTTACACATGGATTCATTTAAAATGTTTGAATTATTTATTTATTTATTTAAAGAAACATGTTTGGTCAACTGTAATCTCAGTCTGGTATGAACACATTCTCATGAACATTTTCAAATGTCATAAATTCAATTTAATGTTTCACTTCTAAATACTTTTTATTTTTGTAAGGACTTTTATTAAAAAGATATATTCCTTTTAACAGAATATTGCATCACAGCGTTACACACAGAACCCTAGTTAAAAAAAAAAAAGTATTTGCACTGTGACATTTTCCCAGATTTCTGCTCATTCTTCATGAGTCAAGACCACGAGGGGCGCCGCTGGTTACGCAACGCTTTGTTTACATTTACTGACCAGATGTCACACAGCACTGCCCGTCACAAGACGAGCAGGAATCACACAGCAGATCTTATGAAGAGTCAGTTTTCCTTTACTTATCGACTTTAAAAATGGAGCAGAATATCCATGTAGAGTCAGGCATAAAGTACTGAAGAGAAAGGGAATTACATATAATCCCACACGTTTTTATGCCTCTGGTTGTCTGCCGTTGTGTGGATGGAATAAAGTTGATTTCAAAATCTATTTAAACGGTTTAGACTACTGCAGAGAGAAACACTGATGATGATGATGATGATGATGATGGGGTGATTGCAGCAGCGGCTCTTATGTTGCATCACCACCTTTTAGTACTGGAGTCTAAAAGTCTCCTACCTTACAGTTCATCAGTGGCCCATTGCTGCTTCTTCCTGATGATTAGCCTAAAACCCACCCAGGTGACAGTCCATGTCTTTGAATGAGGACTGTATGTGCAGACTAGAAAATTTCTGAAGAAATTTAAACGGGGCCTGAAAAAGCTGGTTGGAACCCAGTGCTCTGATGCTAAAAATTAGCATCAGGTTAAAATTAGCATCAACGCTAAGCTTAGCTAACATTTACTAAACAGCATGCGGATAATCTCAAGCATGTTGACTAACATGGACTTCTCTATTCAGTATTAGTGTATAAACTAGAATTAGCCAAAATGCTAATGTTAGCACAAATGCTATCAGTGGTAATTCCATTCAAAGAGACTGGAGAACGTACCATCTAGAAAAGTTTTCTCTGCCAAAGCGATATATGTAATCGTTGAAATTACAGCGAAGGCTGTGATGTCAATCTCCTCAGACATAATAACTTCCTGGTCCAGGGAAGTTTTTTTTCTTGGAACAGTGGAGAATCTGTTCTCAAAGACTGTGTTGTCATGATCGCATGCTTCCCCATCAGAGGTCATTTTCAATTCTTCAAACAACGCACCGCATTGTAACGTCTTCTTTGTCAAATCAACATCACTGGTTTCAAATTCAACTTTTTGTCCCTCAGAGAAAACTTCCCCATCCAAAGTCTTCCTTTGGGAAGACTGGAAAAGAAAATCAAAATATTCTCTTTGGGCTATGGTTTCACAGATATCCTCATCCAGGGTACTTTTCAATTTGAAGATACTTGAAACCGTACTTGTATCTACAGCTTGTGATGTGTTCCTTGTCAAATCGATAGCTGTGATTTCACCGTCTACTTTCTTTTCAGCCTGCGATGTTTACTTTGTGGAAGCCGTTTTCTTTTCCTCACGCCAAACTTCCCGGTCTGGGTTAGTGTTTTCTTCAGGCACATTGGAAGAATCGTCCCAAAAGACTCTGCTCTGATCCTGAGAGCTAGCTTCCTGAAATCCTTTTCAGAAAGCAAGAGTTTTCTCACTCCTGTAGTGAATGAAAATCCAAGACCACAACTGTTAAAAAGAGACATGGTGACTGGATATTAATCTCAACAACACTAAAAATACTTGCGTGATGCAAAGTTGAGATTAAACAAACTGTTTGGAGCTCACTGTGGGCAAGGTCTTGCTTCTGATTGTTGCTGTGGAAATGATAGATCAGTTCTGCTTGACTCAAAGCAGACACTCTTCTGCACATGTCGCCTTCACAACACAAGAAAGAAAACATTATTCTATTTTAAAGTATTTACAATAAAGTTAATAAAATAATTTACAACTCACCACCAACGCTGATCACCTCTGTTCGCTCGGTACAACTCTCGCACCCAGCTTTGCTGCATCTGCAGTTACCAGAGGTTTTATATTTAGCACAGCATCTCTGTACCTCACACTGCCTCCCATTGAACCCGCTTCATTTTTAATTTCTGAATGCTTAGTTCATCACCTGCCTTGATGGATGCAGCTACACCTTCATTTTCCCTCTAATCCAGTGGAGCCCAAAGTCGATCCTCGAGGGCCGGCATCCTGCGTGTGTTAGTTCTCACCCTGGTGGTTGTAACAACCTTTTCAGCTTGTCAATGTTCCTCTTAGACCTTCTAACGAGCCATCATTGGATCCAGGTGCGTGCCGGCACTCAAGGACCCACTTTGGACACCCCTGCTCTAGTCTGTCAAACTTTTATAGGAATACGGATCAAATCGCGTCCCGTATCGGTCCGATACAGGATACAACATTTAACAGCCAAATACGGGACGATTCCGTATTTTACGGCACTGGTGGCAACTCTCATCCTGTTGGTACTATCAGCATGCTAACGACTATGCTAGTGAGAGCTAACAGCCTGGTACCTAAATAAGCATTTTACCCAATTTTTGATTCAGCTATATTTATCATACTGAATAGATTAAGTTAATGTAGATCAACATGGTTGTGATATGACACATGCTACTGACAGCATTTAAGCTAGCCTTAGCATTTTGGCTAATTTTAGCTTGTACACTAATGTTTGGACTTACTTTTACTTACTAAGAGTAAGTCCATGATAATATTAATAGTATAGATTCTCCACATGCTATTGACTGCATTTTAGTTCACCTTAGCATTGTTGCTCATTTTCACCATCAATGCTAGGCTCCAACTTGCACACACATTTTGGCAGGCCCGTTTTAAAGTTCTTCAGAAAATGTCTAGTTATGGTTTTAGCCTAATAACTCATAATGTTGTTTTCATTAAATTTGTTTTAACATGTCTAAAACTCATGTAAAACAGCCACAAGTGTTCAGTATGTTTATGTGAACTACTCTCTTCTACAAGGCACCTTTTTGTCTTTATTTTTTATTTTTTCTCTGTCTGACTATCTAGACCTTTTAGGTCTACTTTAACATAAATCTGTAAACACTTCTCTGAAACCTCAGGTGTCTTGTATTTAATGAATCAACGCAGCAGGTAATTGCTGTTCAAACACACCTCCTCTTACGCCTCCAGCTCTGAAATGATTGTATTTAAAATATAATCATGACCTCCCAAATGACTCCTGAGAGCAGCAACAGATAGAAAAGTATCATATTCCTTAAGAATTTCATACACTGATGCTTAGCGTGCAGTCAGACTGGCACTAATAGGATTTAAATCATATTCATTAGGTAGAATTACTCATTTGATCTCCATACCTAGATCAAGTTGAGAATATGTGGCAGGTTTTGGAGATTTAAAGTCATACACAGTCTCCATCCAATCTGTCTGAGCTTGAGCTACGCTGGAAAGTTAAAAGTCAGCAGAGACAAAAGAACTTGCAGCGGTTCTTGAAGAAACGTTTCTACAAAGTATCCACTGCTCTGCGATGGCCCATCAAATAAAACACCAACAACATAACGTTACAAAATGAGAAAAAGCACATAAAGTTGTCTTTCGCAACTCACTGTAAGCCAACAGAAATAGTTGAATTGACTGAACAGAAGAAAAAAGGATTAGAATAAGAGATTTTGTCATTCTTCAGGACAAAACTGTATGAAATGACATGCAGAGAGAGAAAAAAAAAAGGCCGTGCAACTTCACACCAAGGACTCTCTCTGCTTTTTGCACCAACTGCTTCCAAGTCTGGATTTTGTTACACACTTGGTTGTCCGCAGATTCCTTCGTCCCTTTAAATATTGACCCGTCTCTAATCCCAGTCATTGTATCTTCAAATTGTAAAATTGTAATCGCATATGAATGTAGAAGGTAAGATTTGTGCACTTGTTACCAAAAGCAGACGACGAGACCGGCAGCAGCGGCTGTGGAAGGTTTTTTTTTTGTTTGGTGTGCCTCGTGAAGATGTCCGTGCAGAAAGTCACAGCGTTGGAGCAGCAAAGCATTCCCCTGTTAAAAGAGCAAAGTAGAGCAACAAGAGATTTTCTCAAGAGAACAACATGTTTTCACTCTTCTCCCAGGGGGCAAGAGTTTAATAATAATAACAGTCAGTTTTTCTTTCTTTTTTTTGTTGATCCTCTTCTGTTGGCTCAGCTCCTCTTTTTGTCCACGGAGAAATGCATCTGTTTGCTGCGACATGAGACACAGATATTATTACTCATGTTGCCCGTCAACATTTTTGGATGGGCTCCAGCTACCATGTATCCAGAGGTTTATTTTTGTTTGCCTTCCTACAAATTGCTTTAATATCGGTTTCAAACGCTGAGAAATCCGGTGAGCCTCGCAGTAGTTAGAGTTCAGCATTTATCTGAAAATGATCATTACTCCTCCCGATGGATTAGAAGCTGTTGTCAGGTTGCATTTGTGACCTTTTTGCTGATTTTCATGCAGAGGCTGAAAGACATTAATCTTCTCTGACTTTCACACTATGGCGTGTCACATAATTCCCCCAAATAGCACATCAAACATCATTTCTGTGGCACTGTACCCCTCAACCACGACACGTCAAATACCTGGGAACTTGTCCTTATGTGTTAGTGTCATACAAAACGTTTGGATAGAAAACAAAATTGCTATTAATTAAGCAGCTAAGCGCTGCAAAGGCCTACCATAACCGTACTGTTTCTTCTTTTCATAAAGCCCCCAAAAAGCAAAGGAATTAGCTTTTTGGAAGCTTTATCATAGTCAAAAACTCACCAAATTTGGCAGATCTGTCAAGTCTGCGTGAAAATTACGTATTTTAAGGTAGTCGCAAAAATCGCAACAGAAACGGCTCAACACCGCCACCTAGCAACTTTCAAAATGCCATCTGCACTGACCTTACTTCATTGTAGAGACATTAATTTTGGTACACTTGTAGAGCTCCCTAAGACACACAGAAAATTCAATTAATGTCATAGTGCAAGTCAAACAGGAAGTCGGTCATTTTGGATTGAAGTTCCGATTTTGACCCCATTTTGGCCGTTTACAGCCTTCGCATTTGATCGAACTCCTAGGGATTTCAATCGATCGGCTTCAAACTTGGTCAGTTGGTTCATAAAACTTTTAATAACTGATTAAAAGTTATCAAAACGGGGACTTTTTGTGCATGCTGAAAGGGCGTTACTAGGGGTCAAAGTTTATATACTCGCCATGAAACACGAAACTGTTATAACTCCTACACAAAAAACTGACAGAGGCAACAAACTTTTAGTGATTGATAATCATCGGGTGCCCACCTGAGACGGCTTTCAAAGCTTTTCCAAAAGTCAATTATTTGGCTATCAAGAAACATGTAAGTTGATTTTTAAGGACTAAAATTATTTGTTTATGGAAAATTATGAAAGGCAAATAAGACTTGTATCTTTAATCTATTTATTTAATTAGGTGCCTGTTACAAGTGAGGCCATTCGACAAATCAAGGAGGCAGGAGATGTGCATCCTCCAGGGTCATATCTCAGTTTTTTCAAAGAAAGAGTGAAATGCCTCAGCAGACAGACCGAGGAGGAGAGGAGAAGCCACAGGAGTGATTTTGGACTCGTTTTCAAACTCAGGTTTTTAATACTCAGTGTTTCCAGTTACAAACTTAGGAAATATTATAGAATTAGACAACTACCTTTTGTTTTATCTCTTAAAAATACATATTTTCACAAGGTAATGAAGCCATACTTGGACCATCTGATTGAGCATCTTGAGAGGAGATTCCCAGAGATGAACATCCTTGCTGCATTCAACATACTCAGCCCACAATCAGTGGAGAAGGAAGAAGATGACTTTCAAGAGACTCCTTGTCAAAACGTTTCCCACTTTGGATGAAGGGGCAGTACTCCAAGAATGGACAAGTTTCAAAGTCCATCTTGGCCAAGGCATTTTAAGGTAAATAGCAGAAGCAAAGTGTCTAAGAAATTTCTATAAAACATTAAATTTTTATTATTCACTTTTTCCCTAAAAATAATTATTCCAAAAACATTTGTTTGTTTGTTTTAGGACAGGTCACAGCTGGAGGTGACGCAGGAAATGGCCTCTGACTTTGATGAACTGAAGCTTCTCTTCCCAAATCTGTCACTACTCTCTGCCATTGCATTGACAGTTCCAGTCTCAAGAGTGAACTGTGAAAGAGACTTTTCAGCTATGAACTCTAGAAACTAGAAGTTTCTTTAGCTATACATTTTATGTCAGTTCTGGTTTATATTCAATAGATAAAGATGGACCTCAGAAACAGGCTTCAGGGCAAAAGCCTCACAGCGTGTTTGCGAATCAGAATAAATGGACCTCGTGTGACTGACATGGACTTCGATAAGGTTCTGGAAGAATTCTTTACAAAACTCAGAAGGATGATGTGCAGATCCAACATGCTTCCTGTGCCACTTGTAAAGATCAAAGCTCGATAAAGAAGAGCATCTCTCTTTTTCTTTGAGTTTTCTTTTGTTATTCAGTGGTTTTGATGCGAGACGTGTTGGTGCTTTGTTTGCACTTAATTTATGCTAATTTCATTTGTTTATAAGTATAGCTGTTAAAGTAGGATTCAACGTAAGTGCAAACAAGTTGTATTTATTTTAATTGTATTTTTAGTTAACAGTGTCAAAAGTGTTCCTTTTGTAAGACTGTAGTTGAGAAAATATTTGTACGGCAAAACATACCCAAGAACGCCACAAAACAGCTTTAGCAACGAAACATCTAATGCTTAATTTAATAGCAACACTTTGCTGTTAACTCAGGATAAATTAAAATGCGTTATATTCGTACAAAACATGCTTACCATATTTGGTTTTATAAAGGCACCCATTGAACTTCGGCTCTGCTAACCATTTTTCGTTAAACCCGCTAGTTCGATGGTTGCTGTTGTGGCTCTCGGGGGACTGCCCCGAAGAGGCGCCAGTTCCCTCCAGGGGTAGCTGTAGGTGGCTAATGTCAGGTAGTGGTACCGGTGGAAAAAAAAGAAAGAAAAAGTTTTCTTCCATTAACCACTAGATGTCGCCATTGCGCGTAAACGGATTTTACCATGACTACTCATAAACCTTCATCGTCACTGTTGCCATGTATAAAAATTACGTAATTTACAACAAACAAGCAGCGCTTAGCCTGGCGGCGGGGGCAGTAAAGCATGGCGGACCGCCAGGCCTATAATACACTGGAGGAAACACTTGAATAGCTTAATCTTTGCGTTAGTGATAGTAATCATAGACTAACTACTTAAAATAGCACAACTCACTACTGACCAGGGCAGAAACAAGTCGGCAGCCATTTAATGCTTCTTTTGATCCTAAATAATTGACCCAACCTAAAACAAAATGATTGTTTGCTTCCAGGCCTTTGAAAGCTTTCATCTGCCTCTGGTTCATCAGGTCTGCAGCTGCAGAAAGTTAACTTGATCACCTCAATGCCACATAAATCCTCAACATTATACAAGAAGTCTTTTTAACCAAGAAAATATGGATCATCCTAAATATATAATTCAGATGGGGCTCAGGAAGTGGATTTCTCCAGTTTAAAAAATGGCTAATTGGATTAAAGCAGTACGCTAATGCCCTAAATTAGCTAGAACACACAAGGTGCCTCAAGAACTGTATATTTAGGATATGATGATCCATATTTTAAAATTTGAACCTGAATAAAATGGTAAATGTTGTATAGTGTGCAGTATTGTAATTAAGTATAACACCAGCTGAACATGTTGAACTGAACAACCGTCCTGAATGTAAGCTGCTTCTCCGCCGCCATTACATTCTCTGCAACGCTGCCAGGAAAAAGCAGCTGAGTCAGAAAGTGGGAATAGCAAAGTGGACGAAGGACATTATGGGCTTAGAAATAATAAATGATATAAGTTATGACCAGTAATGGAGTCACTGGATAGGTAAGTGCATGCTTTTCTTATGTTTCTCACCACTTCCTGTTCGCTCTGCTGTGAAAAGGAGTTTTATACAGATAACATTAGCAGGAACACAGGAGGAAGCATCAATATCATTTTAGGGAGTGATGCAACAACAATAAACAATTTCTTCAGGCTGAATTTAAAATATAAGAGACGACACATGAATTGTGTTACCAGGGAGTGAAGCTTTATGGAAATACATACACAACCAAGGACACATGACCTAATATTTATGCAGTCGATTAAGCTACAGTTAAGTTACATCCACATGCCGTACCTTGAATATTTCTTTATATTAGTCGTCCATCTGAAGTTAAGATATTGATGATACTGTCACCGTCAAGAGAAACATATTATTCACAATAGCATTCATAAATATAAAAGTAGACAAAACTTTGCAAAGGTTTTAGTGGCAACAGTAAAAAAAAAATTCAAATTTGGCATATCACTGAAACGTTTCAGCACGGAAAACCTGTAAAACAAAATCTGCTCTAAACTGTGAACAACCGTTTCTTTCTTTCTTTTTTTTCTGTGATGATAGTCAGATGTTAGTTTTCTGGATGTAAAGATTTATTTGCATAAACTGACTCCAATCAGCTGCGTTTCTTGCTTCTCTAACTGAGGCTCCGTCAGGTGTGCAGAGTCTTAAAAAAATATCAGTTTTCTGACTCACTTAAGCAGTTTGCTGCTGCCACCAACACTGAAGTATTTGCTGTCCTCCAAATTTGATAAAAGTAAAATTTAATACCTTTTTTTTAATTGAGAAGATGTACTTTTCAACCTGAGTTCTCAAGATATTTACAAAAAATATATATATATATTTTTCAAAACACATTTAGCCTATACTACATAAAATGCCCCCAGTCATAAAAGCTAAAATGTTCGAAAATAGATCCCACTGTTTTTGTCTAAATCTGTACGACGACCCAAAAAACAAAAATACAGCAATAAATTACACAGCAAACACTTTTCCCCTCCCATCTTCTTGTTTATTTCCAGCAGCTCATCTTGTCTTCCTCCCTCAGTTCCTTTTGTGCTTCCTGAACAGGGCGTAAAGGACCTTCAAGGTGGCGGCGACGTCCTGAGAGACGATATCTGTCACAATATTCACAGGACAAATGTTACGTAATCAGCCTGGCCAAGTCGAAGCGCCGTGACTGCGACCACGCTTTGTGGACATTAGCTAATAGCTCCTCTCACAATCCACTCAGGCGGGTCAATAGATCAGGAGGACAAGAAAAATCCATTAGGCAGAAATTTGATCTCTCTGTCCTTGGTGGGACTCAATAAGTGAATGAACGTGACATTAAGATTGACTTCATCGCTCGCTCATCTAATTAACACACGCACAGCATGCTCCCGTTTAAAGGCCTTTAGTCCTGGAATTCATCCTTTCATTACAGCAATTATGGCATTAATTAAAAAGACAGTAAAAATGAATTAAATTAACTGCCACCTCTGGACTTAGATTAATCGTGCCGGTCTTTACATGATCAGTTATAGTGTCGGGAATTTATTTTAAGGTTGAAAAGGCGCCGTGCGCGTCCGGTGGAGAAGAGAATGGGCGAGTTTGAGTGCCTGTAAGAGGGAAGTTGAAACTCAACCAAAAGATCATCCAGTTGGTAACGGATGCACGGAGAGGAAAGATTGACCTGTTTGGTAATTGATGGATTCGTATCCATCAATACCAATTGATGGATCGATACCAAATCAATCTGTTTGGTACTGATGGACTCAGGTCCCGATATATCGGTTGTTTCCCTTGCTTCGTTGTTCTCCTATTTGCAGTGAAAAAAGTTATACAGCAACTGATTATATTTGCTACTTACCGCATGAGAGTAACCTGTGGTTTACAGTGTCATGCCATATTTTTATGTTAATAAACACCGAGTACTATAAAAATATCATAAATATTTTTCTAATGGTATTCTCTACATTATTATTTGCTTCAGTGTTTTACTGTGCAACTACATTCAATGCAATAAAAAGTCATAAAGTGGTTAAATACTACACTGCACGGGACGATAAAATGGTCAAATTTTAGTTGATTCATTACGTTGCTGTATTGTACAGTATTATGTGAAACCATCCAAAGCCATGCAAATCGATTTTGTTTAATTTTTCTGTATCCTTCCCGAAGTTTCTCGCAACAGCTGGCAGGAATTTTGGCTGATTCCTCCAGTCAGGTAACAACTGAATTGTTCACACACCTTTTCAGATCTGCTTAAAAATCTTCAGCGGGACTAAGATCCGAGTTTTGAAATGGCTACTCCAAAACACAGATATTTAACTCAATATTTACCAAATGAGTGCTTCTGCAAACCGTAACTGTGCTTTTTATGTTCCCTTTAGAGCAATGCCTTCTTCCTCTCGGAGCGGCCTTTCAGCTTGTGTCAACGCGAATGATGAGTTTCACTGAACAGCTTCAGCCTGCAGCTCAAGCTACATTTCACACCACAACACATTTATCTGTGAGACATAATGATTACTGACTGGTTTTTATACTTTAACGGATAAAAACTGTCCCCCAAAATGAACCAGAGTTATCGAGGTCCATAATTTTGCCTGATATTTTTAAGATTTGCTCCATGATGTCACAAAGTGAGCAGCGTGTTGGAGGTTGAAATCCTCAGGTGCGCTACCATTTAATTCAAATGTTGCATTCATTAACCTTAATCGGAAACGTACTAAGTCATAAAATTGCTATCTGTGTGTTCCCAAATTATTCCCAGGCATATTTCTCCTCAATTTGAAGAAAAGTACAAAAAAATTCTCTAAAAATCTCAAATTTTGCTATTTTGCTAATAGAAATAATTCTGATATTCCAGTTTGACCAAAAACAGAAAACATTTTGTCCAATGTACTATAATGTCGAGTTTTGTCTTTTTAAGCATTGCATGCTGTAAATTGGCTGGAAGCATCAAAAGGAGAAATATCTTCTTTTTTTTTTTTTGCTGGATGAAAAACTCATATTCAGAGGTTTATAATTGTATCATTAGTACGGCAATTTTCAAATTGGAGTTGAAAGACACTTTTTTTTAATATAGTACACAGATACAATCAACATTTTGAGCCCGATAACAATAATATCCAGGATAGCACGGCTCATGAACATGGATTCCTCCTCGCAGGCAAACGCTCCTGCAGCAGAGGAGCTGGGTTAAATCCCTTTTCCTATCAGAGGACACCAAGACAACATTGTCCCTTTGAGGCTGCCTTTTCTGCTGCTCCTCTCTAAAGGAACGATGGTGGCCTGAGACGGAGAAAATCATCTTAAGGTATAAATACTAAGACGCGAGTCACGCTCATTTATATTCCCTGAACAATTTCATCTTTTTCCTGTGAAACACCGTCGATCCCTCTCTCCACTCCAGCGATTAAATTCTCCGTGGACAAAGCGTCCCACCTGACACACAAACAGATTTTTAGCTTTTCCCATTTCAGCCGGATAAATGCTGCTGATAGAGGAGATAATATGAATTAGTTTGACACTGCTGTCTTGGAGCAGGGGCGCTTTCAGCTATCTGACTCGGTTTGCAGTAATTTTACAGACGCTAGATTTTTTTCTGCCATCAAGCCAATATTTTGTGCCGTGTTGTGATTGTGTTTTTTGCTCCTCTGGAAAGTGACGTCATTTTCCTCACCTTGCGGGTCAATATTGGGCAGCTGCAGGCCAATATCATCCAGGAGATCCAGTGCTAACGTCACATTATGAAGCTGCAGTCCAAAAACAAAGCACAAACATATTTATCAAAGTGAGTTTAAATAATGCTAATTCACATTTAAAACCTGTTTTATCTCCTTAAATACGAATTATGTTCCGATATGACGTCAATATTTCATTTTGCAGTTCCAGCCACGCCTTGTGTTTTTGAAATTAAATCCTCCAACTCTTGGTAATAGGAGTGTGGAAAGTCCTTAACATATAACTACTAAACATCAGACACAAAGATATATTTTTGATTACTTTGTTCCTATCATTTTACCGTCTATATGTCTGAGAGGGAAGATGTTAGCGGATGTCGTTGCCCCAGTGAATTATTCATGAACCCGTCGTATTTCAGATAAAAGAGGTTTTACCTTCACAGGCCGCATCCTGTTGGCCCAACGTAAAATAAGATCAAAGATATTGGCACAAGTGCTTTATGATGTTAATTGCATAAATGCATTTGATCAAAACATGCATTATAATAGGTACTTGTGCCTGTTTTTGAGTGGTTAGATAAGAAATTAGACACATAAAAGCAAAGGTTTTTAGAAATCCTAGTAGAGTGAAGGTCTTCATCGCACAACCGTTTATTTTAAATATAAAAAAATCATGTTAAGATGTTGAAATTTGATGAAAAGAAGACTTCAAACTTTAAAATCATACACCCTACCATCTCGGCGTCATTAGCAGGGGTCAGGTGGAAGTCAACCAGTGGGATGAAGAAGCCTTCCAGTTGGCCAATCAGCAGCAGCAATATCACTCCATCAGCAAACTGGGACAGAAACGCGGGACTTTGGATCTCGTTCATACAAACAGTGATAAAATCTCAGGCAAGCTAAATGTAGAGTCTATTTTTATTATTCGGCAGCCTGGAGTAAACGAACCGTCAGATTGTACCTGTTTGTCCATATCAGCCACCTGCAGACCCAGCGATGCCATGTTCTGGTTGACGAAGTGTAAGATGGCCTGAAAGCGGAAGTTGAGAAGTGAGGGAGTAAGTAAAGGTGCCGTCACCAAAGCCATCCACTGTAGTAGGGGATGTAATCAGGCTCATAGTAAAGTAGCAACTGTTACTGTGTGCAGCCATTACTAAAAGTCACGCAATAAATTGGTCAAACAGTTGAAAATTAACCGGAGAAGGAAAAGAGACACTTGGCTAAGTCACTAAAGTTCACAAAGTTTAACTGTAGTTGCAGCCAAATAAACAGCCGATAAAAACTAATGCAACAGGCAGAGTGTGAATTTCCTCTGACGATAAAACCACCAAGTCCATGTTCTTTGCCTTTTATCGCGTTGTATTCTTAGAAGTAAAACCTGTGAAGGATCAAAATGCCAGTCATCGCTGGCATCCTGAAGACACCTCGAATTAGTTCACTTTGAATGGTTTCTACTTGTACTGAACACTGAACATATGATTAGATTAGAGAAGTCCTTTGAAAGTTGGACTCAGAAATACCTGGAGATTTGAAGGCAATCCTGTTGAGAAAGCTCAGCGAAACACATTTGAGCACAACAAGCACATCTAAGGTTGTCAATAGGACATTGATCTACAAGTAATGACAGCGTAACCTCACAACATCGGCTGCTTGGTTCGACAAACAGAGGATTTCCTCCTAGAGAGACAAACTATGACAGTACATCGTATAAACATGTAGGTCCAGCAGTATGAAGATTATTGGCAAGAAGGAAAACTGAAATGTCAGCTCTTCAACAAATAAGTTGTTCTGATGAAAAATGTTCTCTTCCGTGGCCAGCTTGGCTTGAAACACATCACAGATCAAAGACTGACATAGTTTTGCATCAAATGCATCTGTCTTTACTTTTACTGGATGTCAGTGCTTCATTTGATGCAGTTGCTGGTCATAAAATATTGGCAAACAGTAGAGTTGATGGGTACTTGTGAAACTGCGAAACATCTAATTTAGCAAATCAAGACTTCATTATGTCATTTATAAAAGCTGTGTCTGAGTGAACAACAATCACATGCGGTGTTCCTCCAGGCTCCATTTTTACAAATTTACTTGCTTAACATAACCATGCTGATGACACATTTTATTCTACAAGTCCTTTATACTCACTTGGTCTGCTTTTTTTTTCTTTTTGGTATCCAAAATGAAATGTTTGAGATCAGCACTCAACTAGATCCAATTGGGCTAAAAATTACAGAACGTGAGCAACTTTGGTGTGGTTTTAGACCCAGACCTACAAAGCCAAAGGTGTAAAGTGAAAACTTAGCTTCACTATTTTAAGTCATATTTACGGTGCCTTCACTGGCATATGCAAGACAATTAATCAGAGCTTAACCAAAACCTTGTTGCCACAGTCCTGACCGGCACCAGGGAAATGGATCACACCACAGGATTGCACCGAGTCCCTGTTAGTAAAAGGATAGATTTTTAAATGGTGTTATTGAACTTCACAGAATGGTGTTGGACCTGAACGTCTCGTGGGATCCTTTTAGACGCCTCGTGTCTTCAGAGACTTGTTAGCTCAGTGTTGCAAGGACCAGCGCGGACAGCATTTAGTTTCTACGCTCACCAGCTCTGGAACGAACTCCCTGTAAACCCGACGTCCAAAAACTATTGGATTCTTTAAATCGGGACTGGAAGTGTTATTAGCTCTTACAAAACACTTCAAGGCCGGATTAAGGCGCCTTTTTTGCTGCCTCCCAGTGTTTTGTGAAAGGATCGATGCACCAAAGTGGGCAAATGTCAGGCCACTTTTATCACAGCCCTGACTCGCCGGGTGCAGAGGGCACCGTCATTGGCTGACATCAATAGGGTAAGCCAGCTTTGTGGGTCAAGGAAATGACACTTATCTTGTCTAAATGTCTAAATGTGCATTTGACTGTTTATTTCCTTTTATGTCATCTTTAAATGATTACAGTTATTGTTTTGTTTATCTTTTTCTTGAACAGTTTTTAGCACTTTGAATGACCTTGTGTATGGATCCTGCTGTGCTAATAAACATGCCTAGCCTTGTCCCGCCTAATCAACTGCTAATTGTGGAGCTAACTAAAGCATCCTGCTTTAATTGGATCATTTTACATTACAGATTCAAAAATCAACAGTCCATTATTTTCATGTTCGCCTATTTTTGTGAAGAGATGTTAAATTGACTGGACTTTTTGTAGTTTAGATCTCCAACATGGGATAATCCCTAAAAAGAAAATGTTACAGTGACAGGACTAAGCAGACTTGTTCACTATAGTGAAAGTTGAAGTGCGGACCACAAGCCCACACAGTATGAGGTGTATTTTATGCATTAACTTTACAAATCTCTAAAGTTGGGAGCATCAACACCTTGAACAATGCCAGCATGTCTCCTCCTGTCGTCTATTTTTTATTTTTTTTTACCTTCTTCACTGTGTTGACCTTGGTAGCCTCAAGCTTCAGCAGTTGCTCAATGGGATCTTCCCCTGGGTTGGTGAGACATCCAGAAAAATGTGTTAGGCTTTAATGGTGTTTGGACAACATTCAAGATGTCACTTCAGCTCAACCTCTGACCACTCTCACTCACTTCCAGGATAGCTGGAGGAGTCTGAGCCTGCATTGCTGCAGAAAAAGAAAATAAATGTGATATGACTTCTGTTTTTTGTTTTTTTTATATAAATGAAATGAGAGTAAGACACAAGCAAGACGCAGAAATCCACTCACCTGTCCTCTGTCAGGACTTCGGTCTGCACCTCAGATTTGATTCCGCTCTTGCTTACCTGCGTGAAAATGAAAAGTTAGCCAAAGCTGCGTGGGAATTTCACCAGGCAGGTCCGGGGCTGAAAAGACTTACTTCTACTGTGACAACGTCAATCTTCACATTCGGTGGCAGATTTAGCTCAGGCTGGAAGGCTTTTGCCATGGCAACCAGCAGATGAATGGTAGCTAGGAGATCTTTGTTGTGGATGACTGACAGGCAAACAACGGAAAACAAAACAAAACAAAAAAGAAAAAAAAAAAGTTCAGCTTGGACTGATGTGACAGATCTCAAAAACATATGGTGTGGCAACTAAGATAAACCAAAAGGATCTTGGACAAATAAAACAGAAGCACAACTAAAATGGGTAATTTTGGAGAAAGACATTCAGGGATGTTCTCAAAAACGGCTTCATGACTCAAGGAAAACAGGGATACACATTTAGCAAATTGTAATATTTTGATACCTGCAACCTTCCTATGCCTTGAAAACATGTCTGTTTTGTGTATAAATGCATAAAATACGAAGAAATAGCTGCATTGCTTTTAGCTTAACGGTAGTTAGCTTGTCAGTGAGCATAGCAGCTAGCATAACTGCCAGAGGTAGGAGGCTAGCAATTAGCTACCTAGCTAAAATTACTCACCTCATATATCTTATGAGTATTAATACCTCATCTTTCTTTCTGAGAACCATGCCTTTGAGAAAAAAAACGAAACAAATAGGCAGTAAAGTGTACTTCACTAGTCTTCAAAAAGCACTGTCTCCAGCTTTTGTGGGGGGGGGAAATGGCAAAATAATGTTTGCTGAGGTATCAAAATGCTCTGGCTGCCGAGAAACCAGTCTGAACTCAAGCGACACTCAAACTAAAAGAGCCCTGTCATTTTTATTAGCTGCAATTTGCAAAACAGGTGTTACAGAAAAATCTGTTCATTTTCTGTGACCGCAGGGGACGAAAGAGTGCAAATACTGACACATCTGGGATTTTAATATTCATGGCTTTTTTATTAGCCATGAATCTTATATCTCCATGCATTATATTATATACAAAGTAATGCATTATATTTCCTCCATAAATATAATGCATTACTTTGTATTTGAGGCTGAACACTGACCATCGCATTGAATCCCTATGTGCCATCGTTAAAATATGCAAACCAGCTGTGGTCATTTAATAAATCGGTAACAGATTAAGAAATGGCCAGATTATTCTAGCTAGAATAATCTGTGATCTTACTGCACAGGCCTGTAAATAATGTCAAAGTTTAAAACAACTATTTTTCAGAGTTCTACCACCTCATCACTACAATCTGGGTGTATTTATAACAATATTTAACCCTCAAATAGCTAAAATCACACTGGTCACAGATCACTCTGGCCAGAATAATCGCACCTCCGCCCCCTGCGGTCACAGAAAATGATGGGTCACAGATTTTTCTGTAACACCTGGATTAAATTGAGAGTCACATCGCTCTGCATCATCAGGTTACGTCATCACAAAAAGAAGACGCCCTAAAAAATATGTGCACACACATTTCACATTTAGATAATCATTTGCTTATAAAATCTGGGAAAATTTCCCATGTTTTCTTGGTCTTATTTTCCTCAAACTAACTCGATCTCCCTTTTCAAATTCCTTCCAGCTGGTGTGAGCTTAGATGGCACCCTCAAGCGAGCACCAAAGCCTGTCATGAAATGAAGCTGAAGTCGGTGCCAGAAGGGGACATTTGATCACTTGTTGCTTTTTTGTTGCAGAGTCCAAGTCGAATTGCGTCGACTCACGTTTGACGTCCCATTTGATCGGGCAGCCGTCCTCCACGCCCAGCATCTTGTCCAGCTCTTTCATGACGGCTTCCAGCTTACGGAGCTGAGAGGAGCCGGTCAGCGCTATCTCCTCCACGTCGAGCTTCACGTTGCCTAATCTGGCTGCAGAAACCAGGAAGACGTTATTTATGAGCTCGGGGTTAAGCTTCTGGGACTGCCCGTTTCATTTGTTCTCGGTCCAGTTATTGAAATCACGATTGAGTGATTTAATGGGACATCAAACGTGTAACGTCTCACCCAGCAGGTGATGAAGGACGAGTCCATCGTACAGATCCTCCTCCAGACTCTGTATCACGATGTGCTCTGCTTTCAAAGTCTTATTGATCCAGTCCACCAAGGCCTCTCAGGACACAATTAATCACACAGTCAGAAACATCAAACACCTCACCTTCTCACAAACGTTTTTCTTTTACCAATGCAGCAGATGAAAAAAAAAAAAATAAGATAACAGCACGAGAGCCTGGCTGCTTCTTAAATAAGCTTTGTCTGTTCTCAGCGACGACGTGAGAATGAACTGGACAGACATGGGAAAAGCTGCTGTTTCACTTGCATTTTGTTCTGATTTGAGGGTTTATTTATAACATTACGTGGCTGAAACACTTAAGTTGCTATATTTACCTGCGACAAAGGGTTTTAAACTGCGATCCGTCAGACTCCCCACTGACATAGTCTGATCTGTCTCCTATCACCGCTTATAATTATGTTCATTAAACTTTCACTAAGCCTTTCCCCTCTCTCTCTCTTATCAGGTATAATTGATGTTCGGTACCATGCATTCATATGCAAAAGTGCATACATTTATATTCAGTTAAAACACTACAAAGCTCTGATATAATGGCATCTTTGTCAAAATTCATAACCTTTAAACTTTTCCATATTTTGTCATGTTACAACCATAAAATCTAATCCATGTTAATGAGATTTTATGACAAGAAAATGTGACGTGAAAGAAAAAATTGTATGATTTTTTTTTACTTTAAAAAATTTCTGAAAAGTATGGCATCCATTTGATTTGTTTGTGTAGTTTCATGTAGTTTTTAAATCTCAAGTTAGAAAAATGTTTTGATAACTTTTACTTCCAATTCACACGTGTCGCTCTGTCAATGAAATAAAAATGTGTCAAAGTTTGAGGTCGTTACATAATGAGATTACAAAAAGGCAAAGAAAATTCTCGTGCAAGGAAATACGTATCAGAGATAATTTCTTTTCTTTTCTGTTGATGAAAAGACTCATCTTCTACCTGCTTTAGGTTTTCAAGCTTGGGGTCTTTCAAGGATGTCGGCTGGATGAGCTTCCTCTTCTCTCCTGCGCCAGAAGTGAAATCGTTTTCAGTAATCTTTTTTTTTTTTTTACATTGTCAGGAATCTTTTTCGCCGGAAAAATACACTTAAATGCTTTATGGATAATGGATAAAAAGGACCAAATGGACTGAGATTGCTAAAAATCATCTCTCGACTCTGCAGGGCTTTTATTTTCCCTCCAACTTTTACTATCAGCACCACTGTTTTCTCATGTAGTCAGGAGTTGTTGCGAGGGTCAAAACATCTTCTCATAAAACCATTAAGGCATGAAAAAAGGAACAAGATGGAAAATATATCATATAGGGAGTCATATGTGAACTTGTGGAAATGCTGTTATATTTATACTTATTGAGACATAAAAATGTATTCATGCCACCCTTCACAGTTACTAGTACCATGACAAAGAAATAGAAAAAAAATTAATTAATTCAGTTTTCAGTTATGTATCATTATCTCATACTGAGAAATACAGAAAAATTACACTTTTTGTTTCATTGATGTTGATTTTTCACTCGCCTGAATTTTTTGATGTTTGGCTGAAAATGTTTCCGATTTATTCAACCTCAAGGCTGTTTGGGAAACTCCAGTTTGTGATTCTGAAGGAATAAAATATAATACCTACAGTATATTTTGAAATTATTTAATAATGTCTAAATTGTTTATTAGTATTGTTTTACTCAGAGTTTTTTTAAATGGCGTGTCTTCATCTATTTTCATGCTACGACCACAAAAAAAAAAATAAAAATAAAACCACAGGGCCTTTTTACCTCATTTTAGTCTCAATGCAATAACAAAATTTTATATATGCCTCCAGTACTGAACTAGTATGAGATGAAGGCTGGTTAAATATTTGAAACGCAAGAAATCCTGAAGCAGTTTGAAGGAAAATGGCCAAAACAGGCAGGTGGGTGTCTGAAAACGGTACAACCTGCCACTTCATTTAAGACACACATACCCTGAAAAGACTCCACCTCCAGGTCTTCCTCCTTTTTGTGGTACTCGAAAGCGGCGGCCTCCATCTCCCCTCCTCTGGATGGCTCGGTCGCTTTGCTGACCTGTTGGCACGAATCTGCAGAGGAGTCAGAGGCTCTCAATCAAACACCGTCTCAGGAAGAGCTGAACATGCAAACGGCAGCAGAATGAAGAAACACTTCTTATCAGGGGTGTTGGAAGAAAGTCCCTCTTTCAGAAATGGCTTAGTATGTGTTCATAGCAAACCGACTCCTGTTTCTGCTGGGGATCGATTTGCTGGAAGGGAGGATGTCGATTCTACTCACAGACAGCTTATAGTTGAAATGTTTGCAGCATCTTGCAAATGTTTCTTTTCTTTCACATGTTCTTACACTGCTGCCACAAATTTTAGTGCATTTTATTTCAGCAGGGTTTCCCACAGCATATCATAAGCCTGGCAGGCCACCAGACTTTACTTGTGCGTCCACCAGGCTAAGCATTACTTACTTATTTAAGTCTTTTTAAAATGTCTCAATTTTTTTAAGACTTTATAGTTGGTGTTCAGGTATTAATATTCAATCTTTCATTAACACATTATCAATTTCCTGTTAACTTTAAACATTTTCCAACTCAAAAACACGACGGGCCGCTGGATGAATGACTGCGCTAGCACCCAACCACCAGAGTAGAGTTGTTTCGTAGAGTTCTCTTTTAACATTGGTAAAAGACAGCAAGCCATTTCTCCCGCTAGTGTTTGTTTTGGTTGCATTTACCCAGAATACCCTGCGCTGTAGTCCGCTTCCTGCTTTCAGAGCGGTCTCCGGTCCGCTCGCCATTCAACCACGCCAGAGTTCTGTCCATCCGAGACAGGACCCGAGGTTTGTAGGAGAACCAGAGTTTGCTTTTTTTGTTCTGTCCGCATCAGAGTTTGATTGCGCATTCATACCTCCACAAATGAACTGAACTTTCTAGACAAACGAACGGTCTGCTGTCCGTGCATTATGCAATAACACAAAGAGTATTGCAAAACTACATATCTGTGAGGATTTGGTTTTTCTGTATGTTAATTAGTGTCTGTGTCGTCATGTCCGCCCTGATTGCTCACAGCTGTGTCTGACGTTTCCTGATTAACTCTTGTGTATTTAATCCCACCTGTGTCTGTGTTCCCCCGTTGGAGCATGATGTGTTGTTGTTTTGTTAAAATTGACCAGTTGCTGCCTGTAACAGAGTAGTTTGTTGCCCCCCAATCGCAAGAAACACCGACGTTCCTGTTCTAGGAATAGCTTTGGTATGCCAACTTATTAGGACACTGCCAGTGATTGAGCTCCTAGCCTTTTGCTCACCTGTGCTGTCTGGACTTTTGTACTTGCTAGAAATATTGATTAAATCATCAAACTCAGTCGCTGCCTCACCTCTCTGCTTTTGGGTCCGAACCAACAACAACCGCAAATCATGACAAAATCAACCCCTCTGCACATGAAGTGACAAGTAAGTTGAGCAAGCCATTTATCCTAAAAGACTTGCAAATGTTCTTGTAAAAGTTTTATTTTCTTTCCATTCACGATACTCCTGTATTTAATGTTGGTCCAATGCAAAAGCCCTGATGAGAAACGCTGACGTTTGCGAATGAGGGGTGTGAAAACATTTGAGTCACTCTAAAGGTTCCACCTATGAAAGTCTTTCGCTGACGAACTGTTTCAGACCAAAAGATCTGAAACAGGTAGTGGTTTCTAAAAAACAAAACAAGAAAAGAAAACTCCAATAACTCACTAAATCTTATCAAAAACTCTTTACACCAAAATAGGAAATGTCAGGTTTGCTCACTTCCTTTTTGTCAGCAGCTCACACAGCAGAGATCTGGAGAGCCCTGCAGGGTCGCATGGCTCTGCCTCTACCTCAGAATATTTTAAACCCCTATGGTTTCAGACACAAAGCACGGCGAACGCCCAAAGTCACACATCCTGACAAAACAGACATGACATGAAGCATGTCGAGCTGTAGTTTCCTGGATACGGAAAAAAGAGGAAGCCCTCCGTGAGCAACTTTTCTTCCCCCCCAACCTCACATGTGTTTTATGCATGTGTGGCTTCCATTTCCTGAGGTTGACAGCAACTTTCAAACAAGGTCATAAACATAGACTTTTTGAATAAGCTTACCTTCAGCTAGCTCCCAGAGAGCAACCACAACAAGACCGGGGGAGTTTCTGCTGAAATCAGTCCCTCTACAAGAAGTTGACTCTTAAAAAAAAAAAATACAACTCATCAAAACCCGGGGTGCAGGAAGTTGGAGGGCTGCGCTCCGATCTGAAAAGAGACACTAATGAGATCTGTGAGATCAACAGGCCCAACTGCAGATAACTGTCATCTGAGGGTCAAAAGGGAAGACAAGCACAACTGAGAGGATGTGGCATGAAGGAAGGTAGCACTTCCTCTTTCTTTTTTGATACAGGCTTTACAGCAGAGCGTTTTCACATGAGGTTGTTTGTGTTCAGTGACACGATCTGTGTTTGGGATTATGATAAACTCAAGTGCGTGTGAGGTGAGAACTATATGCACTGCTTTGGAAATCTTCGCCTCCAGGAGCCTGGGGGATACGAGACTTTGTTGAGGCCTGAAGCGTTCAGACTTCTCTCTTTGTGATTGGCTGGCTCCGTTTGCTGACATCTGGCGTCCAGCCTCGTCAATTCCACGTCAAAAGCGGCTAAAAGAAAAAAAAAATCAGACCAAATGAAAACCGGATTGAAGCGTGCAAAAATAAGTGGGGAAAGAAAACCTGAGTGCGCGTTGCATTGTTGAGGGAAAAGGAGGAGGGGGGAAATACAGACCACCCATAAGGGAGACGAAAGGGCAATTTGGGAGATGTGGAAGGTTACCATAGCAACAAAGGTATGAGACAAGAAAATAAAGGCCTAAAATAAATCCATAATATCTTTACCCAAATTGCAGGAATTGCCTGTTCCACAGCCATTCTCTCTCAAAAAGCCAAGGCAAATCTAACCTATCACACGAATCAAATGAAATCCTCATTCAGTTTCAGTCCAGGCTTTTATTTCCTCCTGATAGGCGAAATGAAGAGAGGGGAAGAAAAAAGAAAAAGAAAAAACTTGCAGCTGAGAGGTGCAGTAAGATCTCCGTCGAGACCGACTCATCTATTCTCTCAATTATTCAGTTTGGTTGGAAAATGCCTGAGCAGACGTGCTCTGTGCGTTTTCAGCAGGTCTCCAGGTAGTGCTGCGCGGCCGCAGCGACCGGAGGAGCACAGAGACAGCGGTCCAGACCGCCGCCGAGGCTCATTTAAAAGCCCGACGATGCCCCAGACCAGGGCTCTCCTGAGACACGGGGAACACGCTGCACTTAAGGTACATTGCAACATCAGATTTTACAGCTTAGAAAACTGGATATATAGGTCAGGTCAGTATCCCGCACTGTTTCTGCTACTTAGAAACATTTAAAAAGTAAATCTTTTAAAAGATTTGAAATCTTCATGCATACATACATATGAATTTCACATGTGTTTTTGATTGTGTGAAACTCATACATTTGTTAGATGGGAGAAATGTAATAATAAAATTTGCCAATAGTCTGCTTACGCAAGAACTACACTCTGTTTTTGATCCAGTTTTAAGGATTCGGCCATTTTGCGTTAAAGCCCAGCATCAACTACGTTAGATCTGATGACTCAGAAATAAAGTTCAGTACAGGACTTCCTCGACATTTGCTTGACTGCAGCCTTTAGCTAACGTCGCAGTTTGCAGAAAGGTTGCTAAAGATCAAAATAATGTAATTTTACAAAGGTATCAGTCTGAAGGAGGGTAGCAAAAATAAAAATAAAAAATCCACAGCAACACTGAAGATGCTGCAGAAGTTTCCAACAAGTTCTGGCTGCGTTTGGCGAGCCAGTATATTCAGACTGAAGAATAAAGTTTTTTCCTCCAGGCCTGGGTAATGTCATCTAAAACTTCTCAGCAAATCACGTTAAGGTCGATTTGATGTGAATCGGTGCTTAACATCTCAAGATACTTACCCAAATATGGTTCTGGCAGTTTCCTGATCCAAGTGTACGTCCAAGTCAACAAAAGAGTGACTTCTTGGGAGACAAGCTAAAAATCTGAAATCTGTGGAGACACAGGAAATGTTCTCACAGCCCCTCAGGAGTGGGGGCAAATGTTACCATGTTATCCTGAGGGATGCAGACTGGAAATGGAAATTGAGTCTCAAAGTGTTTGTTTTAAAGGTATACTCTTTTTTTTTTTTGTTGTTGTCATTTTTAATCATGCTTCCTTTTGGCAGATTTGTTGTCATTCAGAAGTGCGGGACAAATATTGAGTTATTTCTTTGAAAACATTTTGAAAATGATTATCATTGCCTCATTTCTTTCCTTCACAAAAACCTGAAATTTTAGCAGGAATGAGTAAAATTTTAAGAGCCAAAGTATATTTTGTAATTGAAGGTACCGGAGGATTTATTTTTAATTTGGCATTGTTGTATAAAGCCGAGGCGGATGTTAGGGTGACATCTGCCTTGGCAAGACAGATGCTAATGAACAGCTAGCATCTAGGAGATATAGATTATCTCATCTTAGAGAGGATATCTGCAGAATTGAGGCACCATATTATGTTGTTTCTAGCTTTCTAGAAAAAGCTTATAAAACTTCAGAAACTAGAACAGAAAACATATCCAGTCATTTACAGTGTTTGTGCTCAAAGCTACACAGATAAACAGCATTAGCTTGTCTGACAGCGTCTGCCAAGTCTAAATTATTGTGATTATGTTAGCATGACTAATTATTTAAGTAGAAAATTTCAAACTGAGGCATTCCCATATCCTCTGACGGCAGAGAAACATGTATGTGTTGCATAAAGTCTCATCCTGACAAGTCTGTGGGTGCGCGAACTGAGAAGAAATGTAATTAGGTTTCCTTCTTTTTTTTTCTATTTTTGCTCCTTTAACGTGTTTTTATTTTGTCGAGTCAATTATGATTTAGACATGTATTGGGTTCATCTTTGGTATAATTTTGGAGTTGAGTTTTCAACTCTGCACGTGTTTGTCAAAAGTTTGTAGGCTTTTATTTACACCAAAAAAATATCTTGTTGTTTTTATTATGATAATTCATTTGAAATATTTTGCATTTATCAGTTGAGCCTTATTTTGCAGTGTTTAACTCTGGTGTGTCACTGCTGCAGAAACAAACAAAGCCTTGCCTTAATGATTCTGCCTGCGTCGCAGCAAATGTTTCTGTAAAAAATTAGCATTAATGATGCCTTCATAACCGTGTAAAATATTCAGCTTTACTTGGCAATCAGCTGTGAATTTTGTGCTTAAAAAAATCTGGGTGATCCCTCTTATTGTCCGGCAAGAGAATACAGCTTAATGTATTTCGTGAGGAACTGATTCTTTCAGTCTCTTCTATAATCCGTATATTGAGTCCAGAAACGGTGAGAATCGTCTTAATCTTCTTTATGTGTTGGTGTTCAAGACGAGTAGTAGTAGCCCTGCAATGTTTTGTAGACAAAGCAAAAACTTTAACCGAACATGATACTAAGTCGTCGTCTTGAACAGATAGAGGTTTTTAACAGGAGAGTCATGTTTGTGCTTATTTGAGAGAATATAAATGTTAATTTCGACACGTATTTTATCCCAAATACTTTTGGACCTCGGCAGTCATTTTGACCCCATATATGTTACCAAGTCGTAAAATTTTATCCAAAAGAAAAAGAAAAAAAACAGGCAACAACAAAAACAAAAAAAAACAAAAAACAAAAAAACAGCTTTATAAGTTGATTTGCCTTGTTTGTACTATTTTTAATTAAATATGAGTTTTAAAGGACAGTTATTACATTCACATACTTTTACAACATACAGTACAAGTTTTGAACAGACTGCTTTTGCATCTCGTACGTCTCACAGAGTTAACGGTTTGATTCTTGCATAGGCTAAGCAAATATAAGAAGAGCTAATATACAACAAGCTTTTCTATTCTGATTCTGGCTTCTTTTTTTTGCAACAAAGAGAAAAAACATTTTTATCTCAAATTTCAGTTGCATTTTCACGCCTTAAAAATCCAGACACCTTCTGAAAATACCAGCAAAAAATATTCAGCACTGAAGGCAATTAGTTCACTTTAGCACAAACATTCTCCGGCGTCGTCATTTTCCCATGACGGCTGTATTCAAATGCAGAGCCTAAAGGTCGCCCTGCTTCTTAAGTCGCAGATAACTTTCGAGGAAGGAATAAATAAATACTGACATTTGGAGATGATTAAAGAAGAGCCTTGTTCTGTCCTTTCCTCCGGGGGTTTTCGGATTGCAGATAATGATGTCTCTCAGTCCCAGGTGGCGTCCTCCAGTGCCCAGATCGTTACGCCGTGTTCAGAGTTACTCTGACCAGAGTACCGCCAGGGAAACGGGTTCAGTCAGAGTTTTTGTAGTTGGTGAACAGGTTGTAGAGGACTCTGAGGGTGGATTTCAGGTTCAGGTTGACCACATCTGCAGGAAACATAAGCAACAATTGAGATAATTACTTTTAGATTGCTCTTTCATGAAGGTTCCTGTTAGAGTCTGGCGCGCGATAAGCGCCGGACTGCTTTCCTTCGAACAGCCATTTGCAACTTTTTTGGAGCAGCAACGCAGCCTAAAATAGATCCCCAAGAATTCGCAAATGATTATCATATGATGCATTACTCCTGGCTGAGGATTTTGGAAGCACAAAGTAGGTTTCTGTTCTTTTTTGGAGGTGTCGCAGTGTGCTACATAAGCCACTAAACTGAATTAATCATTCGAACTGGGTTTGGGTTAACCGAGGGGCCAGTCAGATAACAGCAGCGTTGCTGCACGAAGCCTGCTTTTAGCATCCTAACGTCGGTGTTTCTCTGTTCCGGGTCTCTCTTGTTGCCTATAATCAGCCTTGCAATGAAAGATAATCACAGCAGCTGGGATGAGCTGAAGTAGTGTAAATGTTGGGAACAGAGTTGATAAGTAGTGATTTGTTTGTAGAAAGAGAAAGGACATTTACATTATGGCTGCACAGAGCGAAATGACATCAAAAGATCTTAGAAATAATTATAAGGTTTATACTTATGACTGTAAATCTAAAAATGAAATCTACATGGTAACAGCTGGTCATAGCAAAGTTTTGAGGTGCCATCTTTTATATAAGCAGGGTGAGAAGCTCAGCCGGATATAAATCAAGTGGTTACAGATTAGGCCGAGGTCACCACCTGCTGGACGATCCTGGTAATGACAGCTTCCTGCACACTTATTGACTTCCCTGGTAAAGAAGCATTAAAAACAACAAAAAAACAACCTTAAAGTACATGAATCTTTTAATTCAGTGAAACCTTTTCCACATTTATTCAGTAGGTAATACAAAACGTTGACCCTTTAAGAAAAATAAGTGAAGTGAAAAATAAGAGTCCAAGATGCCATAAAATTTTGATCAAATTGCAGAAATAGGCCCACAGCATCACTGATTCTCCACCATACTTAAAAGTTGTGTTTTTCAATATAAACCAGGTTTCCATCAGAACAGGCATAGTTTATACTACTCCAGCAAGAAAGTTATTTTTAGTTAAACTCATGTAATTTGTATTAATTGGCATTAAAATTGTGTCTTGTTTTATTTTTTTAAGGTGAATTTAGTCTTGATCTGCAGTAATATTAAGGCGGTGAAATGGTGGAATACCTTCTGGTCTTGCTTTTGGTTTCTTCAGGCCTCCGTCCTGCATCAGCTCAAAGGCAAATGCCACATTGTGAACCTAAGTGGGAGCAAAGCTGGCAATTAATATTTCTCATCTAAAAAAAAACATGCATATCTAATTTCTACTTTTCTATAAGTGAGACAACCTTCTGCTCAAAGCTTTCAGGGGTGAGAAAAAAGTTGTAGAGAGGGACAAAATAGTCTTCCAGCAGCCCCATCAGCAAAATCAGGTACACTCCATCAGCAAACTAAGGAAATACAAACATCTTATAAATATGTATAATGGACACATTAAACATAACACATCGTGAAGGGATTTGCTTTAAAAATGTCATCCAGTCAAAAGAATAACAGAAAGAAATCAGTTAAACTGTAATGCACCATATACATTTTTTTTAATATAGACAATATATAAATAACATGACTTAATTGGATAGGATGTGATTTTAAAAATATATCCATAAGATACCTGAGATTCCAGCTCAGTGACCTCCAAGTTCAGCTTGTTCAGGTGTTTGTTCACGAAGGTGATGAGGGACTGAAGGGAGAATCCCAAAACCGTTCAGCAATTTTACAACACATTCTTTAATAAAAAATAAAAACATAGCTTTAGAAACAACATCTAATGTTCAGCTGAGATCTTATTACCGTTTTTACAACATTGAGCTTGTCGGGCGCATGATCCAACAACGTGTCAAACGCATCCCGCTCTGCTGGAAAGGAAAACGACTTGAAGGAGGTACAAACACCGACTGGTGATGACTCAAAGGTTTTATCTTTATCTGATTAAAGATGGTTTTTTTTGTTTTGTTTTTTTAAATCTGTGACTGAAGCAGCATGTGTTCACTTCTAGTTTGACATTTAAGAAGAACCAAAACAAAATGAATTCAAATTGTTACCAAGATAATCTAGTTACTTAAGCTTTTTACACAACGTTTTGGGTTTCCTTAACTTACCAAATCGCCCCAGCATCATTCTGCAACAAAAAAGCAAATGAGAGAAATTACATAATTAATTTGTTTGTTCCTCAGCTGCAGGCAACAAGCACTTCCAAAAAGTCTCATAAACGTGTCTTGGTAGCTCTTACTCTGTGGTGCTGGTCAGTTCTTTAGCCACGACAGCAGTCTGCAGGATTCCTTCTCTCTTCTGCATGAACACAAATAAAAGTTGTGACTTCAGAGAGCAACTCATGTTGCTGACAAAGAAAATGTCAACCACAGTTTTAATTTCAGGAACATCATTTCTGCTTCTAATGTCAACGCCCTGGCCACACTATTCCATATAGTTAGAGTACGAAGATATTTCTGGAACTGGCTCTCCAGGTTCACCTTTCTGGACATTTGATACTGTCGCATACGTAATTCTTTTTTTTTTTTTTACATGTTAAAAAAAATTCTGCACAAGAAATTATGCAAATTTCACAGCAGCAATGACCCATTATTGACGTCACTTCATCTCATTTAATGTAGATCTGTCACTCATTTAATGCCTAACGCCTGAAGAGAGCTGAGCAGAATAACCACTTGGGGGCGCTCAACGAGTATTAACAGCATCGTTAAGATTTTCATTCTTACAGTGAGAAATGTACAAGTCTACACCTTCCTCCCAGTAAACAAGCCATAAGGTACGTGACGCACAATTTAAAAGCAAATGCATCTCAATAAACAGAATAAAGCTAAAAGTTTAATTTTAATTCATTGTACTTCAAATCATTCACTGTATTTCTGTTTATTTTAGTAATTACAGCTAATAAAAACTCACAATTCATACATAACATTTCATACAAAAATGTCACCACAATCATCGAGAAGAGTCGACAACCGTCAGTTGCAGCAATAGACAGTTAAATGGAGAAAGACATGAAGGTATTAGCAGCTGTAGCTTAGCTTAGACTCTGTTGAGTCTATTTTTAAGACATGCATTTTTTCTAGCTGAACTGAAATACTGAAGACAAACTGAAAGAAAGTATTTAAATCAATAGTTTTACTACTCAAATGTATTCACATTCCAGCCTTCAGTGCTTTCAGTGATCCTGCAAGCCGACTGGAACCTTACCTTTACCACCACCACCTGCACAGTCACGTGTTCAGGGAGTCTGATGGGAGCCTGGAAGTGCATAGCGAGGGCAACCAGCAGGTAAACGATAGCCACCAGGTTCTTTGAATGAATCGCTGCAGAGACGACAATGAAACAGAAAATCATGTTAATGTTGGCATGAGTTTGATTGGGTAGAGCTGTGCAATGTCAGAGAAAATGTGCCAAATTCTGCAATAACAATATGGGTTGGGAGACAAACACTCAGGTGTAGAGCGTTGACGTCTTCCCTCTTCAGCTTCACTATTTAACATCTCTCACTGAAAAACTTGCATCCGGCAACAACTGTCTGTATGGGCAACCAAACAGCTTTGTTGCATGGCAACACCGTGTTTTAACAACCAAACATCTTGTTTTGGTCATCTGCTCAGTTTCCTGTCATAATAGCAAATTTTGCTGGACGATAACTTGTCGCAATAATCAGAACTTATTGCGATAAACGATAACATTGTTTTGATAGCATTTCTAAGTAATATAATTGTAATGGCATAAAAATGCAAGAACTCATACCGTTGAGGCCATCGCGTATTCTTGTTTTCTCAAACACCTCCACACTCTCTTGGGAAAGACTATGATGATGCATGAAAGGGAGTATGAAAGTGCATGCAGAAGCAAGAATACATTACAGCTTCAATGACCTCTCATCGTGACTGATCTCACAACCGGAAGGATAGTCAGACATTCGTGAAAAATAAAAAGCTTTCCCAGAAAGACTGAAGCCGTTACAGACGATGAAATGGTGGGCAACGGGTGAGCAGGCATCATAATATACGTTATGGATCACTAATGGGATGTTACTCGAGTTCATCCGGGATGTGTGTGTGAAGTCAGACAAGTGAACACGTTTGGCAGTAAAGCACATCTATCTAGGAAGTTCTTTGTGATATTGGGATTTCCCAACTGTGTTTAGAAGGAAATACTCGTCATTTTAAAAATGAAGACGCTCAGCTGTGTTTAACCAAATTATGCCACAGTAATCACTAAATCAAATAATCGCATCGTAAATTAAAACAAATTTATCGTTTTTCTCTTTCTACGTTTTTCTAAGTTGGATAGTAAAAGTCTTCAGACTGGAGTTTTGGTCTCAACTAAACCTTTTTTTGAAGGATAATTTTGTTTCCAGAGACTTCATCACTCATTTTATTACTCGTTTCTGTTGTTTTGTTGATTTATTTGGATATTTAAAATGTCTTCCAGTTCCAGTGCTAAATGTTAATTAGAATTTAAAGTTTATTGATCTTTGAGAACATGTTCTTGCATTGTTGTGCCATTATCATCATTGTGTTACTGGAAAATTGTCTCAAAACAACAATATTACCGTTTATCGCGATAACATCTGGGAAGATTAATCGTCCAGAAACTTTAGTTATTATGACAGGACTAAGTGTCACACATTAAAATTGTACGTATACGTTTTGTGCGTTTACTTCAAGAAGTCAGGGACTGAAAAGGGTGTCAAACTCACAGTCCACACTCCACTCCAGCGTCCAGCCGTGAGGCCTCAGGGTGTTGTTGACGGCCTCCAGAACCGTCTGAAGCTTCTGCTTCTGTCCAATCTCCGACTGGGTGACCTCCGCTACGTTCAGCTTCCGACCCGACAGTTTCTCTGTCACCGACAGACAAAGGAAGAGGTTTAGAAGTCCAAGCTCATCTGTGTCGTTTCAAATATTACTACACATAAAAAGTAGCCAGCAGATGAACAAATGCAACAAAGGACTCTGACTGCAAAAGGTGCAAGAATGATGGAGTTTGAAACGGGGCAAAAATCCCACATAGCTATCCAAAAGATGTCTTGGTAGCAGCTGAAGAACATTTGGCTTTAAATGTGAACATACTTCCTGTTTTGTGTTCATCATTAAGAAACGCACGGAGTTCTTTTCGTGCTTAGTGTCCACTAAAATAGACAGCTAGCCACAAGCCATTTGTTTACGTGTAAATAGCTGGATGTTATGCTATATATAAGCCAACTCTTTGGACTAGAGCAGAGGTTCTCAAACTGTGGGGCACGCCGTGCCATTGCACGGGGGGCGCAGGAAGCCGTCTGGATGAATGATAAAAAATAAAAAAAATTAAAAAAAAAATATGAACACTGTATGCGCTGGGTTTTTACCTTAGAATGGCCAACTCTGTTATTCCTATGTCAATTTGATACAGTAGGAGCTTCCACACTTCCCATATCTGTGTCTTCTGTCACTTTTATTAGCGGTTAAAACCGTTTTATCCGTTGTTAACATGTCGTAACCCGTTTTTCCAAGCCCCCTTTAAACGCAACATGAGCGCTACGACTCTCGCGCTGGGTTTACACCTGTGCGGCAGTGAAGGAGACCTGCTGCTGTACAGAGCTACAAGTATGTTAGAAAATGTTTGGAAACCACTGGACTAGAGTGACATGCCATACAAAGCCACCTGCTGGCCAACTTGTGTAAGTACACTTTTGAAAACCAACATGGACAACCAGCCAGTCAGAAATGCTGAGCAACTTTTTGAATCTAGACTCTTTTGGCTTAAAAATAAGTTTTATAGCTTTGACTGAATATATGCAAGTCAATTATTTTTAAAACAAATATTTAAAAATCTATCTCCACGAATGCAAATGTAAAAAAAAAACTGTTTAGTGCTTTAAAGGGGAAAAAAAAATTCTTCATGCTAAAATAATAAAATACTCTGCGGGAAAAAAAAGAGGATAAACATTAGTTACTAATATCTGATTTTCTTCTGAAACCTTTATTTTCATAATTATAGAAAAAACAAATATGGGGATGCTGTTAAACATGCTGGTGCTTTGCATCCTAAAACAAATCACATTTTTCACAGCAGACAACCGAATAGAGCTGCTAATGCATTAACTGAATGAGCAGAACATTTATCTGAACTTCAGGTTTCCAATTTTCCCAACTAAATGGTTTCCAGAAATGCAATCCTGGGGCAAATCGTGCTGTTGTTTCAGGAGCCAGGACTTGTTAGTGCCCACCTGGCAAACAGAACAGTAAGAAATGAACCTACTTTACATTTTTAGAACAGAAATGAAAACCAGCATGACTGAAACAAGCCTTAATGCCGTCTACCAAGAATAAACCCTCTGAGGAGGTTTTATTTTTGTAACTGTTAAACATGTGACCATTTCCTACCGAACAGCTTCTGCAGCACTTGTCCGTCGTAGCAGTCCTCCTCCAGGTCTTTCACTATGATCCTCTCCTCCTCCAGCTCGCTGTTGATCCAGTCGATCAGAACCTGCGTGATCCAGTTCGCACGATTGGGGTATTTATGTTTTGCTCTGAACATATTCAGCTTTTTTTTCACTTCACAAAATCCCATTTGGTCTCATTTACCTTCACGAGATCTTTAAATTTAGGGTTTTCCCTTGACGTGGGGTCCAGCATGATCCTTTCAGCATTTTCTTCTGCGAGGAAAAGCAATGTCAAAACTATAATCATGAAACATGAATTTAATAAAGTGTCGCTTATAACAACTTTTTATTCAAATAAGAAATATTTTTTCTTTTCTCGCTGGTGAGATCAATAGTTTATAAATATGATGACAGGTTTTCCTTCAAAAATAATTTCACAGCCATCAATAAGACAAGCTTTTCCTCCGAGATGCATCAGAGATGATTTCACAGTTTACGGAGTTCAAGGGCATCCGCACTCCACCCACTTTCACTTCCTCCTTCTCCGCTGTCAAACAGTTTCAGCAGAGTCGTTTTCTTGACCTCTGAGGCCTGAATACCCTCTGACACACTGCCTTGAGAAATCAGTCTGAAGAACTGGAAGCAGTAAACGTCCAACCGTAACCCATCGCTAAATTTAACACAACCGGACGCAAGTGTGAGGTGCTTTTCAGGTCCAAATGGTTCGTTTGCAGCGTTCGTACCCAGCAGAGTGTCCTCCGGATGGATTTCTGTTGCTGAGGGAAGCAGCGGTGCGTTGATGGCGTTCTTGCCCTCCTCATGGAGATCGCTCACTGGTGAGATGGAAACAACGGGGAGAAATCAGGTCAATTTTTAAAGCAAGCATGCTTTAGAAATTAGCAAGAGAAATTAAAAATGTAATGTAAGGTGAGAAGAAACTGAAATCATGAAGAGTACAGAACAAAAACGCAACAACGTAGAAATAGAAATGGAATCAAATATTGAACTTCTTTATTTAATAAAATATACAGTCACATTGAATGTTTTCTGCAATATAAACAATTACAAATAAGAAAAAATAACTTCTACTCTCTCCTTTGAACATGTAAATATACTTTACGACTATTCTTCTTTTGTTTTGATACAACTGTTTATTATATCAAGTTCGATGAAGTCAAACCAAAATACTGTTTAAGAAAATGAAGTTTAGAGTCCGAGCCGGTGCTGTGACGCAGCGGCTTAGAGAAAAGCGTGTTAACGTCTTAAAATGGTCCAGTCAAAGTTCAGATCCGAGTCCAAATGGGAATCTGTGGCGGGATTTGAAAGTTGCTTTTTGCAGATGCTCTTTATTCAGTGCGACTGAAAATCAAACCGATTTTAGTTTCGAAATGTGCAAAACTGGAGATTTACCCCTAAAAACTTGTAGCTGTAATTGCTTTGACATAAAAGACAGTTCTGCAGCTGACTGACTGGGGGGGGGGGGAACATTAAGCTTTCTGCTTATAACATAACAAAATATTTAAAAAAAGAAGAAAAAAAAAGTTCCATAGCTAATAGTTTGTCACAATCAAACAGCTGAGTACTGGGGTTCAGCCTGCAGGTTGATTTACTTGCAACTGAGGTTTGCTGCATTACACACACACATCCAGAGGATTTAATTAACACACAGTGTTTGCATTTAGAGAGGATTGGCGAGAAAAAAGGGACACATTCTAAATTACACCAGAACTCACACGTTGGCTATTTCAGCTCTTCTTGCACACTAATGAGCTAACCACATAGCATGTAGATCCTCTTCATGTGGCTACTGTGATTAAGCATTAAACTCAAGCCCAATCATGTACTGTAAACGACTGCTCTGATTGGCTAAGGTACTGTCATTTTAAGCCTGCAACTTGCTAACAACCCAACATCGTCCCACTTCCCTCCACTCGCTGTCAAGTAGAGCCAACAAAATTATCTTAAAGAAAAAAAGAATAAACTTGTGGAGTAGATATTCACTGTAGGGGATCATTATGACAGTGTAAGACGGAGGAATTGCAAAGTATTCACTTTGTACAAAGTACAATGGTACCGACTTACTGGTGCTTCACCAATTGTGTGAAATACAAATTAAATATTCAAACTTTTGCTTCAAGTATCACAAGTCGAGTCAAGTTTAATTGCGTCGCACATTTCAGCAAAGAGGCATTTCAAAGCGCTTTACATCACAAAAACGTAATGCAGAAACTGACTATGAAGCAGCAGTAAACTTTAGATCTTGTGAAAAGTCATCATCGAAATGCTCCAAATACATTTGATCGCCGATCAAAAATATTGATCAATCAATGTTCCTGTTATTAAGAATCAAAGGCAACTCTAAGTGAGTAGGTTTTTAGTCACCGATTTAAAAGGAACTCATCGGGGTTTCAGCAGCTTTACAGTTTTTTGGGAAGTTTGTACCAGATTAATAGAGCATAAAAACTGAATGTTGCTTCTCCACAGATGATAGAAAATAAATGCTCTTAAAGAAATTAATGGAGATGCACTTATCGACCCCTGTTTGTTTGCTTGTTGGCACTAATAGCAAATTGGCCAATCACACAAATTGAAGTACTGTAGACACTGCTGATCTACTGGGACCTTCACACTGCTGGGTTATAGAAAATGGTTGGGAAGAGAGAGCATATTAATGTCAGAGGAGAATGGGCAGAGATGATGTTAGGCAATAGGGACTCAAAGAAATCGTTCACTACAGCCAAGGCACACAGGATACCACCTGGAGGAGGCATGTACAGCAGCAGACATCTACACTGGGAGCCAACTCCTGCCACCTAAGAACAGCAAACTGAACAAAGGATCGTCAAAGACTCACCAAACTGAGACAATGGTAGATAGTAGTGAAACACTGATCTGTAGACGTTTTTACACCTAAGAGTTTCAGCTGCCAAACCCTTTGAAAAACCTGTTCACCCCTTTCGCCTGTGGTGGCGCTACACCACTGGAGGAAACATGTACTCATCTGATGGCTACTTCCAGCAGGACAATGCTCTGTCACAAATCTCAAATCAGCTCAAGCAGGCCTCTTGAACATGACGATGGATTCCTTGCGGCCACTGCAGTCACCAGATCTCAATCCAATAAAGGACCTGTGTGATGCGTTGGAACCAGTGAAGCAGTGATGCGTTTCACAATATGTGATGGGGCTCCTAAGATTAAAAAAAAAATAAAGAGAGAGATCTACCACTGGGAGTACCTAACAAAGTGGCCAGTGAGTGTACAAGTTAAATGAACTGAATAGAGTATACTGTGTCTGGTGAAATTTGCACGCTCTTCCTGATGTGGATCTCCAAGCTCATTAGTTTTGCATCACATTTACATCCTTGCTGTTGAGCACTTGGCAAATGTTTATTCTGGTTTCGGCTCCGAGCTTCATTCCAAAAGTTTCTCATATTTCTTACTTCCTTTTTCAGAACAGATTGCTTGACATTTACTGTCCAATCTATCAACAACAACAAGAAGAAAACCTTCTCTGTAACCTTGGATTTGTTCGGTAGTGGAAGCAGCGTAATGACTTCAAAATCTCTTCATGGAAAAACAAACTCTTGACACTTGTGAATCCATCTTTAAGCAGAATATATTTCTGCTGGCACGTTTGGACGCGGACTGCGGCGATACTCCAGGAGATTTAAGGGCTTTCTTGCTCCTAATGGCCATAATGCTTTTTATCCTCCCGCTTTTCAATTTGCACAACCTGCAACAGGCTAAAGCGCAATCAATGCTTCCAAATCTATCGTTTCATCCAAGTCCTGGATTATTCCTAGAGCCTGGAAGGGCAGAGGAGGAGGAGGAGACGGACGTCAAAGGGAACAAACCAGAGTGTGTTTATAGCACAGCTAGAACAGTAATACGACCTCAAAGCGGTGAGTCATGAGAAGATAAACAGAATTAGCCGGAGAAGAAGAGGGTTCCCCAAAGATTTACTATCTGCTTCAGCCCTCTCATTGAGCCTTTAATCGTACTATAGATCAGCAGTTAGCTTATAATTACACATCAGATTGACTGAAATTCCTCATAATTGCTGCTTCCTGCCTGTGTGTCCATCTCACTGCATAACTGCTGCTTTGAACCGTGTGGGGTGCATCTGAATGATCGTAATGTTTAAAGAAGAAAAAAAAAAAAACAACTCATTTACTCAAGTAGTGCGCTGCTGATTCCTCTTAACAGCTGACATTTAACCAAAGCTGCACTGACGGCTCCCGCTTCCCCATTTTCACTTCCAAGTTCCTAATAGTCCAGCAATAAAAAAAAAAAATCAGATTACCTTGCTTCTTCCTTTTAGTCCCACACAGCAGCCCAGCCATGTCCCCTTTCCCCCCAAAAGAAACACACACTCCGGATCCTCCTTGGAGCCGGCGAGCAAGCGAAGGAACCAGTCACAGAATGAGAACGGTATTAAATATTGAGAGTATTTGTGTGCAGTGTGTGTGTGTGAGAGTAAGTTGCGATCGGTGCAACTGAGCAGAGCCAGGGGCGTCATCACGTGTTTATTTCTGTCACAGCTCTCCACCCCACCTCTGCGGCGCAGCTACCAGACAGGTTCATCAGAGGAGGGGGTGTGTGCGTGCGCGTGTATGTGTGTGTGTGAGATAGGAAGGGGACACACACCACGCCGGAGGCAATTAGGTCAGAGCGCACAGGTCGGCTCTGGGATGTGGAGACTAGGTGCACTTTGAGGAACCATCACAGGTAAATGTGAAAAACTGATGTCACTGCAGCCAGAACAACAAGTGGCTCTGCATAGGGGCGCCGCGCAGGAGGGGGCGCCAAAACGATGGGAGAAAATTCTATTTCTAGAGGCATTTTCTGCATTCAGCAGCTGTTTGTGCTTTGAAAACGCAACATAACGCGTCTACGTACTTGAATCACAAATTCAGACCTGAGAGTGGGGTGTTCTCACGCTCACAATACGGGTTCTATCAGTGAATAATGACTTATATTTAATACTCTTGCTGCAAATTTCACAGGCTTGTTACAACGAGCAAGTCAACTGTGCATGAGAACAGTGCCGTGAATATCTTTTGCTGCATCGTATAACCAGCTGGGCTGTGACTGTGTTCCTGTTAATCCACTTGTTCTAATTTAATACACACAAAGCTCGCAGCCATGAGCATTAATCTTCTGAACCACCAGAAGCCAAGAAAGGAGCTTCCATCTACACGGACGACTGGGTTAAATGACAGCGATTTATCAAAACCACTGCAGGGAGGTTCCCTTTGCATTAGAGACGGTCTGCTTGTAATCTGTGTGCATCATAAACAACGACGTTAAACAGATTGAAATCGACCTCCTCCGGCTGGGAAAGAGCCGCTTGACTGAGGTGCACAGGGGAGGATATAAATAAGGCCGTAGTACAGAGACGACAGACAGACGGCCGCTTAAAAATAGCGCCGGTTATTTACATCCAGTCAGGAATCGGTGAGTAACAGCAGAAAGGAGAGGATGGTGTCTGAGTGGGTTGTGCATTTCAGACCCCACAGCTGGAATTCATTTAGCTTTTTTTTCCCCCCCTTTATCTGTGTGTGGGAGCCTTTTTTTCTTCTTTTTTAAAGTTTGATCTGTTGATTTTCTGCTGGTGATAAAAAGGGCTCGTTTCCGTTTGATCTGTCAAGGAGTTGAGGAAGTGAGACGACGTTTCAAAAACAACAAGATGTGGTACAATTTCCCTGAGGGAAAGTCTCAAAGGGATCAATAAAGTTCTTTTTTATCTTAACGAGGGCTGAATATGCATACAACTATTTATGGATGTTTATTTGGAAACTTAAAAATTCTTATTTTCCTCCCACTTCATGGCTCTGCACTGTGTTGTCAACCACATAAAATAATAAAAATATACATTCAAATTTGTGGTTCTAATAAATTTGTGCAAGTCACTGAATATTGCAATACAAGCTCGGGAATTTGTAAATGAAACTGAACTAAATCCAGTAGAAATTGGGCACAAATTGAGTAAATTCCTCTTTTAGTAAAATAATAATCGCATAAAGAAACAGACCGCTATGTACTGTTCAAAACTTAATTTTTAAGCAAGCTAAATTAGGTATACGGTGCATACGAAGTTATACTAAAATAAGAAAGCATTTTACATGTAGAGTGTAATGACTCACTGCTGTTGCCATCCGTCCTCCAGTCTGTTTATTTCTACACTGTACTGTATATTTAGGGTGTAACCACAGTGTCAAAACGATCAGGATGCGACGGCAGCCTCATCGTTTTCCAGCGAACTACACTGTCTGCCCACAAATTGATTCCAATCTCATCGGCGAAACACAGACTTCCTTCCAGCTCATCACTTCGCACAGAGAGAGTCAAACGCCAGAGACAAAAGTCTCTGAAAAGGTGACATGTTCTGTCCTGTATGTAGCACTGAACCACATGTTGTGGTCACTAGTAAGAGATTATTCAGCAAAAGTGAGGCAACTTTTCTAACGGCATAACTCATCTGCTGAGTGTCAGCTTTGAACCACACCCAGGACGGCAACACGCCGTCTTCTGCCAGCAACGTTGCCTTCAAAAGCTACAATGCTACTGTCTCTTTAAACATTCAACAGATCTGAGATCTGTGTGAGGGCGTCTCACGCAGATAATGAGAAGGTTCGTACAAATATCACAAATTTAAAACAAACATATTGCCTGGATTTATGTTCATTTATTTAAATAAAAACATTGCTTGTCTTTTTGTTGTCATACGTTAACTAACAATTCTTAATTTGATTGCTAGACCTGAAATTAGTGTACATTTGCGTATGATGCGAATTAGCGACATTAGTCACAAAGGGAATAAAATTATATTTTCTGTTTGAACTATATATATTATTTTGGCAAACATGATTCTGAAACTGAATTACAACCTGTTTGTAGAGTATGAGATTATTTATTCTAGGGCTGAAACAATTCCTCGAGTATTAAAATTCCTCAAGGAAAATTTATCTGCCTCGAAGCTTAATTAAATTGTTTTATTATGTAGCGCACCGTGTTCCAGCCGGATCATTATTTGTGGAGGGCAGTGCTCTCACTTCCGCCAATGAATTGTTGTGAAGTGCTCACAGCATGGTGTTGAATTGTGTGGCGTTTTGGGGACAAATAAGGATTGTAGACGTTTGTGGTGCGATGGTTGAACTACGACAGCTTTTCTGGCGTTGGAATCGTGGTTTTGGAGTGAATGGTAGGAATGGCAGAGAGAGAGAGAGAGAGATCAGATTCCTCGGATAATCGTAAAAATATTCCATAGAGTACTCGATTACTAAAATATTCTTTTACAACAGCCCTAATTTATTCCACAACATTTTATGAATATTTATTAACTATTTATTAATTATTTAAATGAATAATTTTAGTTCAGAGTGACACGTTTCAAATATATGCACAGGATTTCCTTTTTCAACTATTCTACTTGTGCATTCTTAAAATAATACCTTAGGTCATTTGCAGTCATTTACTTTCTAGTGTCATGAAAACATGACAAACCGAGGATTTAAGAAACTAACTTTGAGAATCTCAATACATTTGTAGAAGAAGTCATCGTTAAGCTGATGCATGTTCGTAGCTTTTCTGACTGGAGCATTTTATCAGCTCAAATTCGTGAGGTCTTCCAAGTAAGCACTTCTACTTTCATGAAGCAGATATAGATCCGGCTTGTGGTGGTGAGAAACTTCTGATAAGATCCTGGGTATGAGGAAGGAAAACGTCAGTCAGCATCAGTGGTACGCACTCAACAGGCTGGTCAAATTTAGATCGGAAACAGATTTAAATCAGAGAAGAGGTTGGCAGAACGCATCAGGTGCTTTCATGGTGAAAACATCTACACTCATTTTTGACTTTTTGCTTTTTTGTGTGTATTATTATAGAAGAAAAACAAATTGAGGGGTTAAAGTATAGCATAGATACATCTCCTTAAAGAGAAACCAAACTTTTTTTGTAGCTGTCGTGAAACTTCTGGCATACTTCAGGTTGGATATTGGACCTTTTTTGGCTCTGACCTGAATTTTAAGCACAGTCTATAAATTTTCCACAGCTTTGATGTCAAATTCATTTAAAGAAGCTTATTATTAGCCTTCCAAACTCAGTTTTCATATCCGCTTATGATCACTGTCCTGTTGGACTCCCTACTGGGGTTTTATTAATCCATAGCTACTGAACTAAAGTGAAGCTCAAGACTTTTGAGGGAGTCATCCTTTCTGATCACCAGAACCACTGGAGATAAACATGATGCTCCCAACATCTAATAATAACATCTATTAATAGCAACATATATTACAGTATACATAGATTTGGAAATCCCATTTTTCTTGAGTGGGTGGGTGACAAGGTCCGAGTTTGTGTGGATGTTAAACTGACGTCATTGGACGATGACTCGCTAGGTGTTAAAGTTGAAAAATGATCCCAAACATACATCAAAACTGGTTTTGAAACACAAGTCGGACTAGACAAAACTATTTTGAAATCCATTGAAGTTATTTGCCTTTTCAGACGATTAAACTTCTGATTGGATCTACATAGAACAGGTGAGGTCACCCCTTAGTTATTTACATCAATTGTACAACTCAGTTCTTTGTAAATTAACATCTATTTTCATCTTTGAAAGTCAGAAATTATCACAATATGAGTTGTAACCATCAGCTGCTATCTGAACTTAGGCAATGGTGATTTTATTTGAGGCGAAGAACAACCAGGAGCTTTTCTCTTTCTTTCTTTCACCGTCTCCTCAAAATTAGAATGAAATCTTACAATTTAGATATTTCAAAAACTGTTTAGCTTTACATCAAAACCTCTAAAACCGCTCTGAAAACGGTCTTTTTCTTAAACGTTAGGAATGTTTGCACTTTTAAACCCAACATTGTGAGTATCTTTGCTAAATTCAATGGGGGAAGAAAAACAAAAGGATTAAACTGCACAAAAGCAGTTTTGCATTGCCCGATCCATTAAGAGAAGTTCAAATGAGAGAACATTCTCCTTGAAAGGTGAAGCCTGGAATCCAGGGTTCCTCCTAAAACAATTAAAATGTTTCTGACCTCCTGCCAGTGGGTCTGCTCTAATGGAAATTGCAAACACATGGCAGTGAGAAAACACACACACACAGCTTGAGGTTGATAAACCTTTGCAGCTGTCCTTCTGACCAAACTGCTCTGTGGATTAAGGACATAAAAATAGCTGCTTAAACACAGAATAGTAGAAAAATAAAGACTGCTTCAAGTTAATAATCTTAATTTTTTCTTTATCAAAAGGCATTCCTGTAACGGGTCACTCTGAGGATCTGATCTATTTATACATCTTTACCTCATGTTGAATGCCAGAGGAGTTTGCCATCTATGAAGTCTTTGTTTATATAAATAGATGCCTTCCATGTTCACTTTTATCAGCTTCACCACCATCAAAACCCGTCTGTGTTTGCATTTCAAACAACGTGCCTACTCTACGATGGAAAATCTTGTGATTGCAGCACCATGGACAGAAACACAGGAGGACTTATTATTACAATAACAACAACAAAAACGCATTAAAGCAGGAAAAACTCTAAACCGACTCACCTTCTTTAGCCCGTTTCTTCCGGACAAGGGTTCCTCCTAATTTCCCCAGAAAGGATTCGTCTTTTTTCATCTTTGCTGGCTGCAGGCTGGCAGATGCGCTCGGAGTCAGAGACATGGTTCTTGTTGCGGCTCTTCTCTTTGGGCCAACCCTTTTTTTTTATTTTATCCCCGTCTCTCTTATTCTCTCTGTTATTCCGCTCACTCCTCCCAGATCTGCATTCAGATTACCCAATCACAGCCCAAACACACACACTGTCTCTCTCTCTTTCTCTCTCTCTCTCTCTCTCTCTCTCTCTCACACACACACACACACACACGGCACAGTAATCAGGCTTCTTCCAGGAGGCAGCCGCGGTGGTTTGGCTTTAACACAGATGATTCACATGGGAGGAAAAAGTCTCTATTTGCTGCGGCTAACCCACAGCGCCACCCACAGGCCTGCAGATGTCGTTCATGTTGTCGGTTAGCTAAAATTAGCCCACGTGTGGGCTAATTTAGGTTTAGGTTACACACACACACACACACAAAAATCTGGAAAAGTTTGCAATTTATTGAATAGTATGGAAAAATGAAAAGTGAGTTTGGAAAACATTTTGGTTTCTTGCTCTTTTTCACTTATATCTTCTAATATGCAAAAGTCTAATAATGCCGCAGTTTTCTCGATTTGTTAAATTGACATTCTTTATTATTGCCGTTTTAACATTTCTCCCCTCTGTATTTTGCTTTTGACTCACCGACTGATTAAATGCTTTTTATATAGATATAAAAATCTAATTTGGGCAGTTTCACAACCTCTTCTCTGTAGACAGCCTTTGAATTCAGGTTTAACTAGACCTAATAGCTCCACTAAAACTGCAAGTTGGAATTTTTTACTAAGTAAAAAAAAGGGTACCAATATGCAAAAAGTGCACTTTAAAGAGTCTATAGGACAATCCCTTCTAACAGTTCTAGATTGCCTTATGTAAGTAACTCTAAACGGCACAAAAGCATTAAAATGGTTATGTGCCGTTTAGAATGGGGCCATTTTAATGGTGCCCCATTTGACACCGCTCTCTCAAACTCGGACGCCATTTTTAGAAGTGTGTGTTTTCCTATAATTTGTGCAACCTATAGTTTAGGCCCAACTTCAATTGAAGCAGATTCACTACAGTTTTGTACTCTAAAATAATAAAAAACAAAAATAAAACCATTTGAAAAAACCTGGAAAAAGACAGGGTCCTTTTTTGAGTGAACTCCAGCTTCAGTGAATTTTAAAGACAAGGTTTTGAAGCAAAATTTTTGAAAATCTTTTGTGTTTTGTTTCTGCTCCATATCGTCTCAAATATACTCACCCCACCAAGGTTTGGTTAAAAGTCCCTTTCGCGTGCTGTACTTTTATCTACCACAGGCTTTTCGCAGCTTCCAACAAGCTTACAGCCTAAAAAATGTCTGCATTTACGACCATTCTTTCAATCAGAAATACTAAAGCACATTTAAATTGGTTTCCTGGAAAACATACTGCTTTCAAGCACAAATTTTTATGACAGGCTTGTGGTCTGGATCAGTCCTGCAGCTTCATGTTAGTCTGTTTTATCCATTACAAGAAACAGTTTGTGTGTTTGAGATCATTTTTCCTGTTGGAACATCCAACCGTGTCCAAGTTTCATCCATCTAATCCAGACTGTTACCATCAGACGAATGAAAATTGGAACTGGGAGATGCTGGAAACGTCAGTTTCGGCATCTAGTAAATCTGGTGTGCAACATCAACATGAACCAAGATTAAGACCTAGAAATTTGTGACATTTGCCACACTGACAATTAAGACAACTGTGTTAGAGAAATGTTTGATGATCAGAGCAGACAAAGACTCAGCTGTTTGCACCACCATGACAAAAAAAAGAGACTGGAGGATCTGAAAGGGAGCTTTCAAATTTATCCCAGTTGGTAAGTGTGGTGGTGACAGCATCATGCTGTGGGACTACCTTGCTCAGTGGTGATAGGACAGTTCAAGATATGAACGGAAATGTATGAACCACTCTTGACGAGGCATGGTTTCATCAGGTCAATGCTGACATTTTAAGCATTTTAGTGATGTTTGAAACACTCAGGGGTAGGCAGAGTTCCCAAAAATAATCCTACTTCAACATGGTTTTACTCAAGTCCAAGAAATTACTAAAGTAAGAGTAAATTAGTATTCAGTAAAAAGGCTACTCAAGTATTGAGCAAGTGACCAAAACACCAATCATTCAATATTTAAAAATTACATAATCAGACCAAAATATGAAGTGGAAATTTTGGTATGTTAAAGACCAAAGTGAAAGTAATTTACATAAGTAACAATTACAAAATAACAAAATCAGGCAAAAGAAAAACATTTCCTAATCAGTTTCTTTCAATATAAAACTTATGAAGCTTTAATAAGACTTGTGGTTAAGGAAAGCTTTTTCTTCATTCAGTGAAGTAGCTCAAAGTGGGTAAAGCATCCAGAAACATTCTCAAGAAACAGTAGCGTAAAATTGAAAAGTGTAGTAAAATTAGTCCTAAAGTTATTTTTCCATAAAGTTGCTCAAGTAAATGTAACTAGTAGTTACTACCCAACTTTGATACTCAGGCCGCAAAGTTATATTTATATAAAACTATAATACATGAGTTGCACTTCATTTTTCGACCACTAGATGTCCCCCTGGAACTCTGTATTATTGAAGACTCCAGTAATGAGCCACTTGTTGGATCAAAAGTTGAAACTTCTACAACACTTTTAAAACTTCATCTTAAATGAAGAATTAGATGATGGAAACCTGAACATAACAGGCTGTTAAAACAGAAAAAAATATATATATACCTCAGGTTTGGTGGAAATGTGGATTACATTGGACAGTCATAAAATCAACCTCTTTAAATTAATTATCAAACCAACTAAGAAGAGCCAGAAACCTGTTCTTGGATGTGACCTGCAACTTGCTAAAGGACATTAAACCAAACATTATTTGAGGTTCATGAGAATATTTGAGGTTGTATAATTGATTATGACCAAACATGGATTTAAAACAAACAAAAGAAAAACTACATTAAAGATAAAACTTGAGCAAAATTGCTTCTGAAGTTGCTGTTGTAGTTGTATCAGTTGAAGTTTAAATGCATAAAACAGCCCAAACCAACGTGACATTCATCGGCACTGGAATGTATTTTGTTGAAATACTAATATTTTGCACACACATAAAGACATGTTCAAGTGTGGAACACAAAATGACAGCAATGATAATAAAAAAGCAGAATTCAGAAGAAAACAAAGAGGAAAAACAGAAGGAAAAGAGAGAGCTACTCAATAAGATAAAGAATGGTTTGACAGATACTGTATTAAATAACTAAATTAAGTGGAAAATGAGAAATAAAGCATCCCCTAAGGTTGAGGATTGTCATCTAACTACTTTATAAACAATTTTCACTTCTCTCAAATATTATTTTCTCTCATAGTGGCAGCACACTCCAGAGCAAAACATCTATAATTTCCAAACCACACATAAACACATCATTAATATGGTCTGTTTTAATTATAAATAGGTGCCCAACTTTTGGTTTACATCTGATGAATTGCTTCAACATATGAAAAATCACAAAAAAAACATGTCACCCTTTTTTTGTTTTAGTATTTTTATCACAGAGCAGTTATAGGCGTCAAGTACGTGTAATATCCCTCTTTGGTCACTAGAGGGGGCTGTGGGCTCAAATGAGCCACGGGGCGACACGTAATAGGGATGTGTTAAAACCAGAAGAGCGTTCAGGTTACCGTGGTGGCGGAGTCCGGGTAAATACTGTTGTCGTGTTCTTTGGACTTGTTGGGTTTTGACTTGTCGGAATGTAATAAACTGGTGAACGTGGAATCCAAGAAGAGCCCCGGAAATGACGTTTAGACGCCACAAGAGGTACAACGTCGTTAGCCGCCTAGCATCTCATAAAAAAAGCAGCTACCAGACCAACGTTTCACTAGTTCAGCATAATACTGACTATTACAAATACATTTAAGAATGTATGAAAATCATTGACTGAAACATAATTTAGAGTATAAAACAGCACTTTGGATATAAAAATGAACAGTGTGGGGTTTACTAGCTGCCGAATGTCATATGTCAAATCGTCCATCAGCTCCACAAAGACAAATGGCAGCAGAACAGCTTCAGCTTTTAGCAGTCTCTCCATTGCCTGAAGATACTTAAGACACACATACATGCAAGTTTTTGTTAGTATACATCATGTAATTTTGAGTTTTGAGAGTTTGGGGTTGATGCTCAATACTGAAGGGTTGCAGCAAATCCATTCACCTGTTGTTTGCAGCATTTTCCAGTCAGCTTGCAGCCTCTCTCTCATTCTCTCCAAAGCACCTCCATCATCTGGGAGCGGAGTCAGAAGCTCCTGCAGAGGAGGCGCAGGGTGCCCAAGGAGGGCGGAGGCAGTAGGGCCCATACATGCCCCATCATTCGTCTGAAGCCCAAAGAAAAATAAAGTTTATGAAGACTTCGACTTCAAACTTGCTCCGGTCGTCTCACCTGCATCAGAACCAGAGTGTGTCCCTTTGCAAAGCCCTTCAGCAGGCCAATTAGTTGCTGCCACATACAGTCGCCCACTCCGCTTCCTGGCATGCGAACCAAAAGGACAAGACCGGGGTCGTACTCGTATCCCAGAGGTAGGAGGAGGCCAAAGACTGCCTGGATGAATCCTACTGTGTCACCGCAACCCTGAGAGGACAAGAAAACTACACATCATGTTTGTGAGATGCATTCAGTATTGTGTGTATGTGTGTTTTTTAAAGTGTCTCACCTTCTTTAAACACACTGGAATATAATATTTGCCTTTCTGTTCCTCTTTGTCTTCACCGCTGATTTGTACAACAAGCATTTTCCTTAAAACAGAGATTTTTTCGTAATAAAATTGTGATTCTTGCTGAAAATCCTTTCCATAAAACTTTTATAAAAAGTGCAATACAGCTTAAATCACTATTACCCATCAGCTGTGGCATAATTCAGCTCCTCTTTGCCGACACAAACAACTAAAACCCTGAAGGAAGACGAGTGGAAACAATTCAGGCTGGTCTGAAAGCATTTATTACTCATTTATTTTTGAGAAACCAAACTGGGTATTCCCCTAAATGTTGATCGGTTACTTTAAAAGTGAAGCTCAGCAGGAATATTTCTGTGTGGTTTTTGTCAAAACATACAACACAGTCTGCGTAAGATTTGACTTCCGTACCGGCTGACAAGGTCAGAGCCGAGATCCTGGACAACACACTCCACGGCTGCGGCGACATCAGGGACCAGCGCTACGCCGTTGCCGATCTGAGAACCGTTCAGATAAACTCAACACACAACAAGCCAGTAGAGGGAGAAGGAACCCAAACAATGTCTTGATTTTTACCTCGTTTGTTCTCATTTTCTCAATCAGGGTGTAAAGTCTCGAGAAGGTGGCTACACCATCCGCGTCACCCGCATCTTCCATGGAACGGTTCCTCCAAGGAAACGGTTCAGTTAGCGAACAGCGTGAAAACGCTCGTAAAAATGAGGCGTGCGACTCTGGGTGCCTCTCACCTTATTCTGCTGACTAAAAGCGGTCCGAGATCTTTGGAGGAGGCGAGGCGTTTTAATCCGTCTGGACAAGCCGCGTCGTCAGGAAGCACCGACACAGAACAAACGGGAGGGCGCAAACGCTCTGCAGGCTCAGGCCAAACTTTTTCCTCCTGGCTTCTTTCGTCCTCCGCCGTCTCTGCTTTTTCTTCCTCTGCTTTTGCCAGTTTGATGCGTTTGTTGCTGACGTCCGTCGTAGCTGAATCGGCTGGAGAAATGAGAAACCGCACGAGACAAGAAGTATTGAAATAAGGAACTAAAATTAACATTTCTACATCTTAAATAAGATGAAGGTTCTCTCTATTTCCATCAGCTTATGACAGGAGTTGAGAGTAAGAAAACGATTGTAATACACACAAAAAGTAGGGTAGTCTGCACTTGCAACATGTATAGGACATGTATAGGCCTTTTTATTCTTAATGAATAAAAAGGCATATGTGTCATGCTGGAATAACAAAGTAAATCTGAACAACTGCTGCGTGGCTGTTTTACCTGCATGCTTGAGGATGGACCAGTACCGCCTCTGAACCGATCGGACACACTGAAGAGACTCGAGCGCACTGAAAAACAGCAACAAAGCCACCGATTTCAAGATTCGCACAGCTTAGGTATCTATTTCTCTGTCAAGTTACATCCACAAACTTGACGCTTGTTTTCATTTCATGAGAAAGATCAGGACAAACTAACAGTGTAATTGCCAGGTAGAAGGAAAATGTTACACGACTTTCTGCAGCGCTCAGGTTACGTTTGACCGACCTTTCGCAGGGACTCCTGAGGTTTGCGAGCTGAGGCAGCGGATCGCCAAGCAAAGTTTGAACAGTCTGACACACGGATTGTGCAAGAGAAGTCAAGTTGTATCCTCCCTAAAAGAAAAGTATAAAAATACGTAAAATACTTTCAAAGTCAGTTAAATACGACTGCTAAGTCTTGTTAATCATACCTCCAGTACAGCACACAGTTTTCCTCCAGCTAGGTTCATTAGGAGGTGAGTTAAGTGGGCGAAGATGTCCGGAGTGGCACACATCTCTCCCTGGAAAAAACCCCCAACAAAACAAGTAATTTGGATGTTTTTGATGCCAATTCAAAGGCATGAGATAGAACTGTAAGAGAGAATGCATGCATGCAATGTGTAAATAAGTTTGCTTTGAACAGGAAGAATTTCTGTTGGTTTTTTTTTTTGGTACCTCTGGGTCGCCGATAGCCGAGTCAAAGCCTGCGCACACCAAAACCAAGTCTGGGCAAAACTGCGAGGAAGAATCAAAAGAGCAACAAGTCATGGTCACCCTTCAGTCTTAAATAAATGTGTCCTAAAAATGTCTCACCTCATAAGCTACTGGCAGGAGGACATGGCAGAAGACCGACAGATAGTCGCTGTTTTCCATTCCCACCTGAAATATCATAATGATGACTCTGGTGAGCGAATATTTATCCCTTACTTATATTTATCCAAAATCCAAATTATAAATATCATTATAAATTTGTAAAAGTAACAAAAACGGTAAGTAGATTCTGACTGTACCACTATTCATCCTCAATCAGTGCAAACACAATAAACATTTCAGGGCTTATAAGTGAGCAGGCCTTTGGCAATGCAACATGGTTACATTTGTGACAGTAGGATAGTGAGTGTGATCTCACCCCTTAACCAACCAATCGGTATTAATACCGACAAAATCAATGCACCAGTCCAATTTTCTACCTGCTCACCTCGTTCCAAGGCACATTTACGTTGAAGCCGGCTCCGCTTCCTTTGCCGACGCTATCGTAGTCCGACTCCCTAAGATTGGGCCAGAATTTCTGACGCTCGTAGCGGTGCCAAGAAAAGTACAGAACACTGCAGAACACCATGAAACCCTCAATAAATAAAACACCAGAAAACCTGTTGCATCCTCTGAGACTTTTACAGGTTGACATTTGACAAACGGGCCCCACCTCGGATCATCTTCAAAGCAATACTGTACCCCTTGACCGTGATGTATGTCCCAGTCTACTATTAGCACCCTGAAGGAGAAACATTTAAGCTGCTTTAAGTGAATGTGATTCCAGAAGAAGTCAGCAAAGTAAACCAAATGGCGAGAAAGATTTAAAGAAAGGCTCAAAATACCTTTCGGCTCCATGTTTTTGCTTAGCGTAGCGCGCTGCTATGGCCACGTTGTTGAACACACAGAAACCACTGGCAGCACTGCGCATGCTGTGGTGTCCCGGCGGTCTAGAAACAGCAACACGAAACACGTACATTTCTTATTAGTCGTAGTGTGAGCTAAAATTTACTGTTTATACTCTGTTTTTCTCCTCCTATATGTTATGGTTAATGTTAAAAGCCTCACTGCAACAAAGCAGGGACATGAAATAAACAATGCAAAACATAATTTACACATTTCGACCCTTACCTAACCAGAGCCATGCCGTTCCTGACCTTCCCTGTCATGACACTGTCCACCAGTTGCAGAGCAGAGCCTGCAGCCAGCTTGGCGCAGTGATAGATATTCTACAGCAGTAAATAATTAAGAAAATAGGAGATAAAAAGTGAGGAACACAACCAGAGAGTGAAGGAGGGACAACTGTCAAACACTGAATAGTGGACTAACTGGGTGGAAGTAAACGTCCCCGTATTGAAGGGTGAACTCCTTCAAGTCCTCCAAAGTCATGTGCGGAGTCTTTTTCACACCCTCCAGATATTCCTCACTGTAGACAGCAGCATGATGAGAATGTTTGTTTATTTCACATTAACGAGGAGGTGAATAAATTCACTGAACCGTAACGGTTCCAGAGGAAAATGAATGCAGGAACAAATTCAGACCAGCAGGGGGCCCCCAAGCGCACATGTAAATTTGACGTTACATTTATAAAGAATGAACCCCATTTGAAATTCTTTAAAATAGCAGAGATATTTCATTATTATATTGACTACTGCTGTATGTTTATATGCTATAGTTACAAAAGTGTTATTATTATTTACTTCTGTCATTTTTTAACTCTCTTTTTTTTTCAAAAAGAAAAAAAAACAATACAAAGCAAAACAACAGAAGAAGAATGAAAAAAAACAAGATAAAAGTAATATAGAAGCAGAAATTGTAATATTGAACATTCCTATCAAAGACAAGAACACAAAGTATAGACTGAACTAGAAGCATAAGCTTTTTTATACATACGGCGTTATCGAAACCAAAACAGCAGAATATTTCCTTTGTATTTTTCTAAAACATATCTCTAAAGAATTCTGTATGAGTCTGTAGACAAACTCATAAAAAAAACTACCATAATAAAACCTAATTGTATTTATTTAACAAAAGATATTTAGACATTTAGTTTTTATTTAAAAAGTGAAAAACACAGCTTTAACTCCTCGCAACAATTATTCCACACATGAATGCCTGTAACTAGTAAATCTTGAAAGTCAGAGGCATTGGATGTGCAAACAATCAAACCGAGAACATTTAAAACGATGTTTTGATTGGTTGTGCTAGTAGGAGATGGGGGGCCCTGAGTCAAATATCTGCTAAAGGACCCAGTGTTAAAGGGGCCAGAACCGACCTGTGGACGAGCAGGATCTCCGCATCTAAGGCCTCACGAGGCGGCACAGAGACACAGCGGTCAGACAGACCCGTCCTGACCAGGGCCTCGTAACTGACCGAGAGCCGCTCTGGGACCTCGATCTTACATGCCGGGCTGCAGAAACAAAAACAAAGTAATATAGCCGTAAGCATCATGTTACCAGTCACAGTTACCAATATAAAAGTAGGTAATCCACCAGAAGTTTTCAGCAAGAGGTTTCTATAAATGTGGTGGAAAAGTTTTAAAGTTTTTCCTCTAAGCAAAAGTTTAATTTGTCTTTTTGGAAGTATTTTAATCAAACAGCTAATATTAAGTCATTATTGTAATATGGCGTAATAAAAACTCTATGTGTATAATCCATAAAGACAAGAGTGGCAAAATAGGGTATTTTGAAGAGTAAGACCAACACTTACAAATAACTGAGTTTAACTGGGTGTTTGTGTTATATTTCTACCTAAATCAGTAACACAATATTAAATACAAAATCTAGATAATATTATAATAAGTAGAAATATTTATTTAACATTGATGGATTACATTATTTCTGCAGCAGGACTGGATAATTTTTGGTGTGTTGTTTCAAATAAAATCAATTAAGTTTATGTTTTGCATTTCTAATGCAATTTTTTTTTTCTTAAACTAAAACGGTGGCAGTTTTATTTAAATTTACACTTTGAAATTTTGATACGCTCATTTGAACATTTATTATATTTGGATTACTATTCTGTAAAATTGCTTAAATATGAAAAGCAGGTTTGATGATAGCAAAACAGGAATATTAAAAGCATATTTTCTAAAACAAACATTTTTAATTTATGGGTAGGTGTTATCCGTTCCTACTCCTAAAGACAGCTTGAAATTTTTAATTTAGAAACAGCTCATTTGTAGAGTTGAATAACAGTAATATATGTGGTAACATTTGAAAAAAATTCATAAATAATATTAAAAATGTCGTAAAAGCGCTAGCAAGCAGTTGGTGGAAAGTGACAGTGAACAGCAGTCTGGTAAGTGAAGTTAACTGTGACTACTGTAGGAATAACAACATATAAATGTATCCGACATAGTGACCTCCAGGCTAAAGAAGCCAACAAATCCGATTCACATGATGTGAACATGATTTTGATACTCACTCAACCCAGAGCAGTTTGTATTTGGTCATCTCCTCATCATAAATCAGAGCTGTCCCCATTGTCAATACTCCGGAACGTGTAGAGTAAATATCACAACAAAAGCTCCTCGGTAGTTTAGATTATATTTTACAGCTTGAATAAAGAATTCATATGGATTCCTTCAAACCTTTATGTAAAACAGTCTGAACTGTATCCAGTATGAATTTATCTCTGAAGACACTTATTAAGGAAGAAGCATGTAAACAGAAAGTTCATCTGAGCTGCACCAAGTGCGAAGTTAACATTCTACCGGGGAATGAGCGCCTTCTACTGGACGGAGTCCGGTATTTCTCCAAGGGCTGACCGACATCTCGTCATTGTAGCGTTTTTTCTACTTCTATTTCAAATTATTTTCAAATACAAAAGTACTTTATTAATCCAGAGGGAGGCAGAATGTTTTTGTAACTGATATGAGTCATTCTTCATAGAGTTGTTGTAAATCCTGATGGCTGGGCAGGAAGGATCTCCTGCAGCAGTCATTATAATGACATTACAATGTCATTATAATGACTGCTGCAGGAGATCCTATATTACTCTGTAATATATTACAGAGAGTCTGGAAGACACCTCTGACTGAAGACACTGCTGTTGTATACCAATTTCATGAAGAGACTGCTATGCAAAATCAACAACTGTTATACAACAACTGAAGTTTTTGCCTTCTTTTGGACAAAGATGTACACAACAAATTTCTCCATTTGGAGTGTTTAAATCAAAGTTTATTTTTTAATTGAATTATTTTAGTGTATTTTTACAACTTTTTACTGGTATCTCTTTTGAAGTGTTTCTTTCTTCTTAATTGTATCATTTTGAAAATTTCTGTAATGATTTTGTATTTGAAAGGTCATAATCAGGTCAAAAAAAGGTTCATTATTATTAATGTTGTTGTTTATGTCGCATATAAAAAATCAACAGAGGAAATTTCAATATGATGTGGCCTTTTATTATTTATTGTTGTCATAAAGAAAAATAAACAGAGAAACGTCTAAAACAGTAGTGCAACACAAACCAAAGTACATTCTGAATGTATCACATATCACATATCATGAGAAGCTTTTATCTGACCCCAGATTATTTCTGCCTCAAATAATTTAGGAAGCATGTGCATTTTCCTATGGGAAACATCTCCATTGTACCCTGTGGGAAAATACTGATGAACATTCCCATTTCTGGATGTTAACTGTAAAAGTCTCACACAAGCTGGACAGAGCAAATGCTCAGGCAGCTGGGAATTTTCTAGACCTAACAATGTCCAACAAATATTCAGATTCTCTTTTATTTTTTTAGATTCAAATTTATTCTGCTTTTGAACTGAATATGAAGAGTTTATTATTCCTTTTCCTTCTCATAACCTGTCCTCTTCCTCTTCCTCTTCTGTCCTTCCCTCTATTTCCTCTTGTGTCCTTGCTGGAAAGGTCGAGCTCCTCTGCTGTTTCTCTAGTTCTTCTTTCCTCCCGTCTCCCTCTGCTTCTCTTCTGCATATCCCGCACCACACGAGCAGAGTTGCTCTGCACCGTTCCCTGAATGCCGGGTCACAGGCGGCGTAGAGCAGAGGGTTCAGGCAGGAGTTGAGGTAAGCCAAACAGGTGGCGTACGGATGAGCGGCCAGCAGAGCCTGGTCTAGAGAACATGAGTACGGGACGATGCCCAACTCCAGCAGGATGAAGACAGTCTTGTTGACGTTGAGTGGCATCCAGCAGAGGAAGAAGGCCATCACTAAAGTGACAATAACTCTGAGGAGTCTGCGCTGGCGCCTGCGGTCGGGACGGGGGCCATGTCCAAAGTGCCTGCTGAGCAGCGGAGCCAATGAGCAGTAGCAGACGAGCAGGATGACAAGAGGTAGCAGGAAGCCAATTAGGGTTGACTTTAAGCTCAACACGGCAGCCCACCATACTTCTGCCCTGTCTTTTTCAGCCTCTTCAAGCTCTGCCCCAACCAGCATGGAGTAATTCATCTGGCAGGAAAGGACGACAGATCCAGGGTCATCTTCAGACGTGGGGTCAAGTTCCACTTCCCCAACGGAACGCAGCAGCAAGCCAGGAAGAGCCAGGACCGCCGCTACCACCCACACCGCTACGAGTATCCACAGCGTCCTGTTGGGACACCTCGGTGAGGGCTGGTGGCCGGAGTGCCGGCGTCCCGTCAGGATCCAGTACCGCTCCACACTGAGCATGCTCAGACTGAATACGCTGGCGTACATGTTGAGAGCGGTGAGGAAGCTGCTGATCTGGCAAAGGGGTTGCCCAAAAGGCCAGTGGTAGCCCATTGCCGTGTAGGTAGCCCAAAGAGGGAGAGTTACAAGAAAGCAAAGGTCAGCTAATGCCAAACTGGCTATCAGAGAATCTGTGAGGGAGCAAGAGGGCCGAGGGATGGAGGGAGGGCACGAGGAAGAGGTGAAGGAATGAGAGGAAGCTCTGGGGCTCTGTCCTGATGGTTCGCTTTCACAAGAAGAAGGCGCATGCTGGCGATCGGCTCTGAAACAGCAGCAACACTGTGGTTTGTCTCCTATCCTGATCCCGTCAGGTTGACGCAGGTACACCCAGAGCACCAAGCTGTTACCAAGGCAACCCACCAAGAAGGCCAGAACATAGATAGACGGGATGATGGAGAAGGAGGGATACCAGTCGCCATAGTCGCAGTGATCTGGAGCGGGAGTGGGAGTGGAGGAGGTGGGGAAGTCTGACATCTTTCTATTAAACAAATCCAGGCATCATGATTTACTTCGACTCTGTTAAATGAAGGCTGTTGAGATTGAGAGCCTGGACGCGTTTCCTGTTTCCCGTTCTGTCCTCTGGGTGTTGACTTGTATTGTCTGAAAATTCAGAGAAAACAGGGAAGTTTTACAGATTTGAATACCTTCTTATTCTGTGACTTACAACTGCAGACAGTGCCTTTCAGAAGTTTTGTCATTTTACAACCACAAACTGCAATGTATCGTGTTGTTGTCAGATACAATCAGGACTATGTGGTCTTTAGTTTTTTTGTTTGTTTTTTTTTCCCTTTGCTCTGATGCCTCTAAATAAAACCTTGTACAACCAACTGACTTCAAAAGTCACCTATTTGGACAAGTCCATTTGTGGAGATTTTAACCTGTTTGTTTTAGACAAACAGATTAAAAGTTAGAGAATATTTGATAACAAATAGCATCACTAAGTCCTAAACACACCAGACAGGTCAGGAATAAATCTATGGAGAACTTTACCTGCACTGATATGACCTATACAAACCAATATCCCAAGTGCCATCTACAGTTTGCCAAAAACCATAGGAAATATGTAAAAGAAGTTGCTCTTGTTGGATGAAGCCAAATTTAAGAGTCTTTGTCTTAGGTGGAAAAAGTTGTACTAAACACAGCATCCCCACAGTGAAACATGGTGGTGGCACCAGCATCCTGTGGGAATACTTTTCTTGAGTAGGAACAGATAAGTTAGTCAGAGTCAGTGAAAAGGTGGATGATGCAAAGCACATGGCAACACAGAAATAGACCTGTGAGTGAAATGACTGGGATGGTTACCTCCCAGCAGGACCCTTAACATTCAGTCAGAGCTACAGTAGAACAGCTTAGATCAAAGATTACGGTTTTTATTTGTCGAAAAAGATTTTAAAAACCATCTTTCCTTTTCCTTCTCCTATCATATCGAGAAAAACAGGAGTGAATATTTCAACGTTTCAATATTTCAACTTGAGAAAGAAATACTAAAATCTTAAACTCGGTATTAATTCTAAAACTCTCTTACCTTAATAAGTTTGGGTAATATCCTTGTGTTGATACTAAAAATATGACTACCATTGTAGAGGGAAACCAAAATCTCCTAACTCAGTCGTCTGTCTCTCTATCTGGTCATGAAACTGTGGATGTCTGCTGCTGCAGCTTGCCAAATGGAGAGAGAGGGCTGAATATGTATCACTGCATCCTCCATTGACAGGAATGGGGAAAAATACACAGACAAAGCCCTCCTTTTTTCTTTTTTACATTCTCGAAGCAGACCACCCCAGGAGAGGTACAAGACCTATAAACATCCATCCCCTCCCTAAAATAAACACGCACAGCTCCTGTAAGGCATGAAACAGCCCCCCGTTCCTCCATCAAACACAGCCCAGCCACAACAGGCAAATAAATGGCGTCTCCTGGCTCTCACACGGCCCGTCTTCAACACGGAGACACAAACGCATTGGAATGCATCCACAGGACAGAAATATCTGCAAACACCTGTCATCCTCAGTGTGACACTCGTTTAAACAGACGAGGAACACCGTAACGAAATGCAACAACAACGAGAAAATAACTCTACAGACATTCAGAGTCCGATCACAACTGATCGACAGAAAACCACTGACCTGAAGCTGGTGGACACACGGGAAAGACCCGTTAACAATTAATTCCAACATGACAAATGAAAGGATTTTTGGAAACACCGAAGCAATTGAATTTACGGTTTGAATTCAGTGCTGATCATCTTCAAATACTGTCTAGATCGACTCGCCACAGTCTACCCGCCATAAAATGATAACAGATGCTTCTCTAAGAGCAAGGGTAGCAAGAAAAATGTGTGTACTGAACAGCTGCAGTTGAGAAGACAAAATATAATTCATTAGCTAGAATATTTAATGTTGGAACGATAATGACTTCACTGAGGATATATTAGGAATCTTAGCCTTGGGAAAACAATGTTTTCTTGTTAAAGAAGGAAAACTGAAATCCTTCAGTTGAAATTTCTTTTATTTGCACATGATCTGCTTTACTCTCCAAAAGTGTTTTTACTCATTTTCATACGGGGAGTGATATTACAATCTGAAAGTACAGGCAAATATCCTAGTATGGCTGGTATGAAGAGACCATTTAAGCTACACAGAAGGAAAACTCAAATAAATATTGATGTAAGATCAGTAATAAATAGTTCACATTCAAATATGTGTTTCGGCGGGATATTAAGCATTGAAGAAACAACATTAATTCATTTTTTATAGCTAACACAAGACATAAAATGTAACAATTACATAGCTAATGATCTTTTGTATAGTTGAAAGTAGGCATACCAACTGGCCTGACCCTTAGAGGCGACTGTAAACAGAATCTAAAAATATGTTATTGTTGTTGTAACTTCTGTTTTCACTAGAGGTTTAGTCTCAAACTAGGCATCTGCAACTGGACTTTTTAATGGGTAAGAGGGCACGGCTAGGTCAATATGGAGTTACATCGTAAAAGGTGAAGAACTTTGGGTGGTAAACAGGAAGAGTTTGTTTCCACAGAGGCCGTGCTGCCATCGGCCTTTTGTTATGGGAACAGATGTTTCTGAGAAACGTTCCCCACTCTTTTCTCCTGCATGAAAAAAACACACAGCTTTTAGTTACAAAAGAAGGAGGTGGAGGGAGAGTCAACACAAGCATTTCCTAGGGAAGAAAACTGCGCAGGGAGTTAAAGGATGTGAAACAAGACTCCTGCAGGAGTCATGAGAGCCACAAATTTATTACGGTTAGAAAACTTAACTTTCTAGAGCACATCATGGTGTCAAGCTGGAAAACCAGCGCGTTTCGCCAATTGTTGTTATGCTATCTGTTCAGACACAAGATTATATTGATGTATTTCTTTACATTTTATCCATGCAAACACTGAGAAACATGTTGAGGAATATGTTTCTTGGTGTTCCCCATTGGCTTAATGAGAAGCAAACTGATGTGAAAATAAAAAGTTTATGCTTGTACTCATTGCATTGTATCTTCAAGCTCAGGCTTCCCCTGTTAGCATCAACTTAAGGGGCAATGTTATTGTATTTCTAACTGAAAATCTGAAAATCCAGCAACTAAAAACAAAGAGAAGCACATCATAGTTTCAAGTTTTAATAACCAGTTGCATTTGGTAATTGCTATGATGTTATCTTTTAGGAATACAAAGGGATAATGTTTGTGTCTTCGTTTTATACTTCCAAATACTGAAGGAAGATGTTCACTAATAGATATTGTGAAGCACTGTTTTTTTTGTTTTTTTTACAAATTCAATAACAAACAATTGTGCTAATAAATAATACATATCTCCATCTTTCACAGTGTTTTATATGTGCAGCAGCCCTATGTGATACGGACCATGAGGATGGGTTCTCTCCAGGTACTCCAGTTTCCTCCCACAGTTCAAAAACATGACCGCTAGGCTAACTGGTCTCGCTAAGTTGCCCTTAGATGTGAGTGTGTGCATGGTTGTTTGTCCTGTGTGTGTCTCTGTGTTGTCCTGTGATGGACTGGCAACCTGTCCAGGTTATACCCAATGACCATTGGATATAGGCAGCAGCTCCTGGCAAATCTGCAAGGAGAAATATGTAGAGACTAAGGATGTATGAGAGGATGGATATACACTGTAATTATATGTCATATAATCCTCACCAGACATATTAAGATAAACAACGTATAGGAAGAGTTTAAAACATGTTTCCTCCGGACTGACTATCTACCTCTACTCTTTTAAAGAGTTGCTTTAATGAATACAAAAAAGAAGATGCTTTTTAGACCTAACTGTGCTGCGGAAGTGGCAGTTAAAACAGCGAGAGGGTTTTTGGGTGTGTGCAAAGGAAATAAGATAAGGATTTGCATACCTGAAATGGTATGAGGTATGGAGTAAGCTGAGGAGTGAGAGAGCAACTAAAAGAGATTAAATGCAGTCCAGAGACTACATTCTGTAGGTTTCATCATGTCCATCTACAGAACCGAAGGGAAACTCTTGTATTTTCTCATCGTTGTAATGGCAGGAGCAGAGGTCCAGAACAACATCTCACCGGAGTGTAAGCAGTTCTTGTACATGGGGACTATACCACGAGGGCTTGAGGAGCAACCGTTGAAAAAGATTTGCCAGTACTATGCAGGCAAGCCGCGGTTCTTCACCCTCTATGACTCCTTCAGCCACATCCCCGTTTACTCTGCGTACACGTTCAAGCGCTCGGACGGTTCCAAAAAGGTTGATGTACCCTGGATGTACGAGCCACAGGTAAGAGTGGCTGTTGACCAAAGATGAATTCAAATTAAATAGATTTGTTTTGTTACTCTGACACTGTTTGTCCTCACAGCTTTCTTTGGTGTCTGGATCCAGAGAGATGGAGCCGTTCCCTTCTGCAAATATTCACAAGAGCTTTGAGGATTCCCAGGCTGTGCTCGATGACTACTCCGACACTGTGATCTTCGAACGAGGCCAGCTGAATCCAGACGAGCATCAGGCCGACCCAGAGGATAAAGCGGCCACCTACACTCTGACCAACGTGGTTCCCAGGGTCCGAGAGTTCAACATCGGTCCTTGGAAAATGCATGAACACACCATGCGCAAGAGGCTGAACAACTACTGCCGTGGAACTGCCTATGTGGTCACGGGGATCACCACCTCAGGCCACACCATTCGCCGTCACAACATCAACCGCCTGGGCATCCCTACCTACCTCTGGTCGGCCTACTGCTGCACTGAGTTTGATCACAACGCTCCCTACTCGGAGCGCTCAAAGTTCCCTGCGTTTGCTGCTTATGGGCTCAACGACAGGGAAAACAACAAGGTTCAAGAGATGACGGTTCAGCAGCTGGAGGACTTCCTGAAGAGGGTAACATATGTCAGCGGCTCCTTCCAGATCTTCTATGACAACTGTGTGCCTCCTAATACTGCTAGTGGCCCACTGGGCTGAGAAAGGGAAAGTAGATTAATTCTTACTCTTACTATGCAATGTAGACCGTTTTAATTCCTCTCTGTTAGCTCCTTGACTTTCAATTGTTTCTGTAGTAGCTTCTTATTTCACTGAATACTCAGCAATCTCAGCTACAACAAGTATCAAGTATCAATATGTTTTAGCTCTGTTTCTTTTGTGAAGCATTACTAGGCTTTGGTTATACACAAATGCCCATAAATTCACAACTTACTTGGTTGTACTCTACTCACATTATCCGTTTTATGGCATCTGGCCGTAGCTGGAATGATACCAGCCTGTGAAGGCCTTTTGTCCGGTCAAAACAGATTAGACCAATGTTTTACATTTTCTATACCTGTGCAGAGAAGCTAAGCTAAGTCACATAAAGATATTTCACTTGGCAAGGTCAAGAATTTTGCTTGGATTTTAAAAGGGATTGTTTGAAGTTTGATGGAGTCGGCAAGTTTTATTTACATTCAGATTCTGACTCCTGATGTTACGCTGTGATTTAAATAAATGTTAATCTGAAATTAAATTTCCATATTTTGTCTTAATTTTTACCTTTATCTCATTATTCTGTTTTTTAAAATCTAATTAGTGCATAAAACACTAAATAAGAACAACGACCCAAATTTAGAAAAACAATTATTTGATGTAAATAGTGGCCATATCTAGAGTACAAGAATAGTTTTCTCTCCACTGTTTGTGTAAATGATGTAGATTTTATTTTGAAAAGCGAATACCATATTGCAGCTTGGTCTTGAGCACAACAGAACGGTATGTAGCCTGATTTCAATATCCACTATACAGGGAGACCTTTCCCTGTTGAATGTGAACTCAGACTCATAAAGCATGGCTGTAGCGTTTGACTGAAGAAACCGGAGCAGGTTTTGGCCACTCCATCTGTTTTCTTGACCATCACACCACGCTGAGCGCGCTCAATAAGGTGATGCGACGCTCATGGCGGGGTCCCTGCTACGCTCTCCCTACAACCAATGAGACCGCCCCACGCTCCCGTCACGTGATAGAAAGAAGCAGTGCCTCTTCACACAGTAAGGCAAGAAAGAAGAGTGGAAGTGTATGGTCGTGGTTCTGCACCAAAAAAAAAGCCCCTAACCTGATTCTGGACCTATCATGCTGCTGATAAAACTAGAAGATGCCCCTGCCGAGGGCTGCCAGGAGCAGGAGGGAGCAGGTCCCGGAGAGCACCCCGTTCCTGACACCTAACAGGAGGAGTCCACGAAGAAGAAGGAGAAGGTGATGGCCATGTTGACAGAGAATGAAGAAGTTTCCATGGTGGAGTGGCTGGAGTGCAACCCCGTCCTCTATAACCGCAAGCTGAAAAACTACAAAGACACCAACAGGAAGAAGGCTCTGTGGCGTGAGAAGGCTGCACAGATGGACCAGGACGTCCTCATTCTACAGACATGGTACACCAGTCTGCGCACTCAGTTCGGCCACCTGAAGAAGCTTTGTGAGGAGGAGCAGACCCCCGGGCTAACCGAGCGGGACTCCTGGATACTGAAACGCTTTGAGTTCCTCACACCACACATTCTTCCGGTCCTGAAGAGGAGAGGGGTCAGTGCAACCAGACATTGTTGGACATTGTGCCACCAGAAAATATTTACACCCGTTAATGTTTCCACATTTTGTTGTTACAGCCAGGTGTTTTCTAAAATAGATCATTTTAACCCCCCCACTATCAACACACAACTCCATAATGAAAAGACAAAGAACTTTTTAGAAAAGTCCAGTTTTATTTTTACCATTAGAAACTGTTTATAGATCGTCAGTTCCATTGCTTAGCATTAACCACTTTTGGCAGGAATCACACTTTGAAGCCCATACAAGCTAGCTACGCAAATCTGTTTTTTGTCTTTTTCTTTCATTCATACGTACTTATGTTTAAATACACATTTTCCTTTACAAAAAGCCTTTAAGCTATTGTTAGCTTTTTAGCTTATTTTAACTCTAAAACCAAAGTTGACTTACTAAATGGATTGTTAATTTATGCTACCCAACATGCTAGGTTAAGCCAACATGAAAATTATAGCATTTAAGCTAACATTAGTTTTTAGTTCATTTTGATGTAAGAACTAAGATTAGCTTACTGAGTGTCTTACGTTAAGGCTATTCAGCGTGTTAGCATACGTCTCATGAAATTAGCATTTAAGCTAATATTAGTTTTTAGCTAATTTTGATGTAAGAACTAAAATCAACTTATTGAATGGGTTAAGTTAATGTTATTCAGCGTGTTAATGAGTCTCCATGACATTACCATTTAAGCTAATATTAGCTTTTAAGCTAATATTGTCCTAAAAACTAAATGATTAACATTCCCCAACCTTCTCTAGCCTAACCCAACATGATAAAAACACTTTTTTATGTTGTTCTAACGTGCAGTTTTCTGCGCTCATTTCAGAAAAAAAGGAAGCTGGGCATAAATGTCACTCCCACTACTCACACTGCCTCTTCTTGTAATGCCAGTCCCGTCTTCTTCCTGCGGCGGGTCAGTTAAGCCCCATCCCATGATCCCCCTGACGAGCAACTCCACCAAACGGCCAGCTTCTGTGCGTCCAGCTCTACCGGTGGATGTAGGTAATAATCAGCTTGATGAACACTCCTTGGTCCTACAGCAGCACCAACTTCTCAATCAGCTCCGACCAGAAGGTGACAGCAAGGAACGAGATGCGTTTGCAGAGTGGCTCCGGTCAGCCATGCACAACTTTGAGCACTCTATCTGGAGGAGGTGCCAGCGGGAGCTGAGTGATGTAATGTACAGGTTTATTGGAGAGAATGATGATGTGAGGTGCGGTGGCCAGGCTACAGGTCAGTTTTCTGACCCAACTGCGCAAAATGACCTGGAAGAACACAAGTGGAGGCCAAAATAAGAATTGCTAAAGCTTTCTAGGATAGAACGTCTGTACTTCCTTTATCATCTCTTTCAAGTCTGAGCAAGTATGGAAAGAAGAAAACTGAAGCAGACTTTTCCTTATTCTGCAATCTAGAAGAAAAAAATAAATGAATAAAAACATGAGTGCTCCTTATATCGATATTTTTTAAATGCTGCTTTACAAAATAACTTGAATTTTGATCCAGAATAAAGGCGTCAAAGGTTACAATGATGTACTTCACAGAATAGTGCAACAGACATTGGACATTGATTAGTTCTTTTTATATAGTTTTTGTTTTGAATTTTTTTGATCGAGCCTGACTAGTGTGTCTCTGCCCAGTTTTCTGACCATACAGCCAGAGAGGAATTAAGAGAGACAGCAACAGCAACTGGAGTGGATTAGCTGGGCTTACCAACAATAGTCTTCAGAGTGTTGCCTATTTAACTTTCACACTATTCAGAGATATTTTAAAGTAGCTTAATTTGTTGCCTCTGTTAGCATGGAAGGTGTGATAGCTCACAGTCAACTGCCTGGCAACTGGTGGGGGAGGGGCAGCACTGAGTTAGACACCATCTGATTTTACCAATGAATATAAACCAGCTTCAGTAAAACATTGTGATGAAATGGCATTTTTTAAATAGCTGTAAACTATTCAAATATTCTTATAACTTAACTGTGTCATTTTCTAAACAGGAAATGTTGAGAAAAAAAAGTTTTGACTGTTACGGTGGTTTTTACTGCATTACTGTAATAATTATAAACTTTAGTTTTATATTTACTGGATATGCTTTAAACCACAGCAATAAATGTTTTTAATAAATGGAATCAGACTCAGGTGTTAGTCACTTTAACTTTACTCCTATTTAGAGCCAGAAGTAAAAAAACAAAAAAACTTTTCTGTACAAACCAGCATCAGAGTGATAAGCATCCAGAATGTGAAGCTCTTACTTATATCATCACTGAAAATATACAGTAAAATCATAAAATTGAATATTGTTGTTTAGCTCTTCATCCTTGCACACACCACAGACAACAAACATGTTCGTAGAGAACAGAGTTGTTGCTCTTTCAGATACTCTCTCTGCACATCAAACTCTAAAATAACTCGTTACGTAGATTTGTGCCTGCAGCAGTCCAGTTCGAGGCCAACGAGTCGTCTGATCTCAGTTAAACCAAACGGTGTTGAGCTGCGTCTGTTTCTTAATGCTGGTGTCCAACTTGAGGACCTCCCTGATCGCCATGGTAGCATAAGTCGAGGGAGGCAGGGAGAACTCCATCCGCAGAGCCCGGTACTTCCCGTCTGAGGGGAGGAATCAGACACACAGCACAGGTCACCTCTCGTGTCAGGTGGTTTTAGTAACAGCTGACATTCTGACCCGCTAACGACGTTCAGGTTGCTGCAGTCGGTCCATCACTTTTTCACAACAGATTTAGACCCAACTGTCGACCTTAATATTCTGCTTAACCACGGTTCCGCTAGCTTAAAAAAGCTACTATACAGTGTCCTAATGGAGTCCTGAGACATGCAGCTAGTGCTAGCATGTTTATTCAGTTTTAATATGACTTGTTGATACATTTTTTCTAGCCAAACTCTTCAACGCAGTTCCAGGTAATTATGAGTGGAGGTAAAGTATTGAAAAGGTTGTTTCTCCTGCTGAATAGATGTAGTGCTTTGCTTTGTTCAGCTTAAAATTTAACAAGTACAGTTTTAGCAGCCCTCTACGAACTTGACAGGAAACATGGATATGATGAAGAGAAGCTACATTTTTACATAAAAACAGGACACGATTTTAAAAAAGCAGTTTGGGGATACGCTTGGCAGGCAATCGCCACAGGTATTTCAGAGTTCAGCTTTGTCAGAGTAACGTCTGATAGGGAGATCATATGCTTTTGGTTCAAGTCATCTTATTTTTTTTACACTTTAATCACCTTCGGTTACTTTTGACAAACAAAAAACAGGTTGCATCTTTAAAAAATACACAAAAAGAAAAATATAAAAAAGTTTTTCATATGGCTCCCGTTCAAAGGAGATCTGAAATGAGCAGACCTTTCTTGAAGACAGGAGCAGGTTTATTCTCCAGTTTCTCAAAATCGCTGTGCACCAGAGAGATCCGCGGGTCGTCATAGTGAATCACCTCCCTGCGACAAGAGAACGAAGCGTCAGGGTCTCTTATGAAAGCAGATAAAATCACTACAGCATTCAAACAAAAGTCTAATTTTTTAACCACCAAGAGGGTTAATGTAGAAAAAAACAAACAAAACATGGAATCCTGCTAACCAGCTGACGTCAGTGGGTCTGATGATGACGCGTCTGTAGGCTCCGGCCAGGGAGTAGTCCTTCACTTTGTGCCTCATGTTGTCCAGGTCCAGGCCGTCAGCAGAGAGCAGCTCCCTGTATCCCTCACCAACTGACAGAAACAAGGCATAATTATATTTTCCAATAAAAAGGGATTTTTTTTTTCATTTTTAAATCTATTGTTTTATATATATATATCTCATAACTGATCATAACGGTTCATAATTGGGACAACTCAGACACACAGGGTGTCCCTAATTTTTCCTAATAAATTTATATTTATAATAAGAAGAAAGGGAATCACAAAGACATGTCTTACTGTGGTGGGAGGGGTAGATGACATCATACCCAGGAAGTGGCATCACGATGTCATGGATGGAGTGGCTCTCGGCCTCCTCTGCAGTCAGGACGTGTGCTGTGGCTGTGGGAGCAGACGAGAAGCAAAAAGGCTGAAAATTCAGCTTTTAACAGCATTTTCCTTTATCACTTTTAAACCAAACTCTGTTCATTTTAGTTTAGAAATACTTTTCGGAACAAGTTAAAGGAAAACTGAGCTTACTTCCTCTGAGAACCAGATCGCCCTCCACCGCCTTCAGGCCGAAGGCTTCGATCCTGCGACTCACCATGGTGTTCCACACCACGCTCTGGTAGCTGTGAACGTACATCAGCCGGTTGTTCCGGGGAATCTAGAAAAATAAAGGCAAAAGCAAATCTGTGTGTTAATTATCTCTGCTGAATTCATATCTATGCAAGTTTTGACAGGGATGAAAGACAAAACAACATCTATCACAAAGGATTTTTCTCCCGCTTTAACACGCCCCGGTTTTGAAGATATGAAACGAACCAGTCCGAAGGCGGTGACGATGTTTTTCTTGCCGTACATGGACAGGCCTCGGAGCAGCTGACCCTCCACGCAGCGCTTGTTTGGCAGCTTCTTCAGCGCAGCCTCTGGGTCCTGCGTCTTCGCCCACTCCTCCCTGCAGCGAACCAGATATTCTTTCTCTGCTGTAGAAAGTGATCCAGACAAAGGCGGCGTAAGATACTGTTTACAGCTGTACAGAACCAAAAATCTGAGTCATCACTGGGGCTTTAGTAAACTATATGTAAACTACCGTATAAGTATTTCAGTTGCAAGTATATTTGAAGGAAGACTCATTAAAAACATGAAAAACAAATACAGACAATGTACTCAAATGAAACTCCATCAGTTGCTTTATGCCTTATGTGATGTCATCAGAGGCACTGGAGCTTGTTTTAGGAAGGGAACATTTCATCTTACATAATTATTTACAACAACAAAAAAAGTAAATTAAATACAAAACAATGACACGCTTTCATTTCTACCTAAACTAAGTAGGATGCACTTAAAAAAAAATGTCTGGCAAGCAGCTTTAAAAGCAAAGAGAAAAAAAAAAAAACAACTCAACCTCCAGGTCGAGGTTTGAGAATCAAATCCACCACTTGGTTCCAGTCGTTTCTCAGGATGGCCCTGAAACAAAGCGAAACCAGACGATCTGAGTTGTCCCTCCGGCGCGTCACAATTCACCGCATCCTATCGGGATTTTCTGCAGGCAGATCACCTGCCTACTTGCTGCGTGGGCACGGCGGTGGTGCCGAAGCGCTGCATCCCGTAGTAGTTGATGAAGCCGGTCTGCTTGAGGGACCCCATGGCCTGATGCACCTGCTCGTCCGTTCCCGAGATGTTCCTGGTGAAAAACAACAAAGAGAGATAAAATCAGAAAGTAGCTTTGATGTAAAATAGAAAAAAATAAATAAATAAAAAAATTCTGACAGGGACGTAGCGCTGTCACAAAACTAAAAGAAAACATATAAACATATATAACATATAAAATCAAGCTTTACAAAAGGGATCACCTCAATAATGCCTTTTTTTCGGACACAAACAAAGAAAAAATAAAATTTTAGAGCAGTGCTAGCTAAAAAAATAAATATATATAATATCCTGTTTAAAAAGTCGTTGAAAACTAAATTTTGAGTTTCATTCAATATTTTTGTTGGAGGATTAAATCCAAATTAAACGGATGCCAGGGATGCGCGATGTTATCGGCCATAAAATCAGTATTGGCTGATGGTTTTTAACATATTGGTATCAGTCATGATGCCGTTTTAGCTTGCAAAAGAAAGGTGAGGCTGCAAACAGCAAAAAGTACAAAACCCCTAAAAATTGGATCTAAAAACAGGTTCGTTATCGTCAAATGAGCAAATGTTGGTATTTCACCAACATTTGCTCATTTGTGAATTTTGTGCAAAACACTTGTACTGTTCTTGTTTCTGCTGACCTGATGACCACAGTGAAGTGGTTTCCCTGCAGCTCCCCGAGCTTCAGAGGATGGTTTTTGTAGCAGAAGTTGCCGAGCTTCAGGTTCATGAGGCACTTGTTGAGGTGAGCCAACCTCTCTGCGGTGATCCTACGTAAGCGGACAGGAAAACAACAAGTCGGATCCACAAATCGGAAAATCTGTGGTTGATTTCCCAGCAACTGCACACATATTTAACAAACCCAAAACCAAATAGTTCAGGTATATCAGAATGGTAACCGTTGTAGCAGCAATTTAGCCAAAAGAAAACAACAACAAAAAAATTTGTCTACCACTCACTTGAGAACTGCAATTTCCTGAACTGTGATGGCCCTCTTGTCCTTGGTGCCCATGTAGGAGAACATGTTGGGTCTAAGCCTGGAAAAACCCATGGATCGTTGCATACAGCTTTACATCGCCTTGTTACTTATACGTAAAAGAAAAAATAATTCTCGTCAAAATCAGACCTGAGGAATTTTGACAGCACATTGATTGCGTCCATGGTGTCTTTGTTCTCCTTGTAAAGAGCAAAGTGGCAATAGCTGCCACGGTTTTTGGGCCAAAAGTGCTTCCTTGGAGCTTTTGTGGAGACAGAAAAAAAAAGAAAAAAAAAAAAAACATGATGAGAAACATTTCAAATAAACTTTTTAGAAAACAAAAACTCACTAAAAACACCACGATTCTACCAACAAAGTTGAAGATACAAATGTGTTTAGCAGCGCGACATAGACGACCCCTTTCAATGCTTTACACGAGACACAATCATAAACTAGTTTAGGCTCAATCTTTAAGTAAGTGATCTGGTTATGTAGCATTTCTGATTCTACTCCTTTACACCCAGTAACTCAGCATGAATCTCAACCAGAGCCACTGTTTTTTAGACAGTTCTTACCTGCAGCTGTTTTGACTTCTATCCACAAGAGAAGAGCAAAAGGAGGATAGAATAATGTTACTAAGAAAAGAGGCTCCAACAAACCAAAGGACAGGTTGCCATGTCAGGATGTGGGTCAGGGGTGTCCAAACTTTTTGTCACGTGGGCCAAAATCGTCAAGTCAAAAGTATTTGCAGACAAAACAAAAGAAGAAGAAAATCAAGAATTTTTTTTTCATTGGAAAGTGTTAGGATTCTTGATGGATAAAGGAAAATAATTATTTTTCAAATGTTTTTGGGCTCGATTGAACAGATTTATTATAAGAACAAGATTTGGGTCACTTTGTTTCAAAATGGTTGCTACATTTAGCCAAATGTTATAAATAATTAAATGAAAATATCTGATGCGAGTGCAGCAAAGTAAAAGTCTCTGGTTCTGTTGATTATAAAAGCTCAGTTATAAAAACATGAATACCCCGTCTTGTACTTAGCATTTTCCATTGTAAGAAAATTATGTCAGTAATAGTTTTAACCCTGATTAGGATAAAGTCGTCCCCATCAACCACCTGTGCTGGACGGGCCAAAGCTGCATCTGAACTGGAGCTGAGGACCACAAAAAATATTCCAGGGGCCACAAATGGCCCCCTGGCCGCACTTTGGACACCCCTGATGTGAGTCATGCAGGAGCCTGGGAGAACTGCTCTCTGTTTAAATGTTTTTACACACAAGTGATTTTTTTTTAATTTCAGAACTGATCCCAAATATTAAAAATAATAATAATAAAGCATCAGTGTGACCTCTGAGCAGAATCATGCAGATGTGTCAATCATGCACATGTGCATGCAACATACAGCGGCTTGCAGATGAACTCGTACCCATTTTGTCAAGTTACAACCACAAACCTAACGCCCTGCACCTGCCACACTTTTCAGATTTTCACTCACAAAAAAACCCTGTGTATCGTTCTCCTTGCTACCTCACAACTATGCACTAATTTTGTAAATTTACATAAAAGTTTTGGTTGTAATGTGAGAAAATGTGGAAGAAAATAAAGAGGAGGTGAGAATACTATTGGAAGGCTCTGCAGTCTGGGTACAGGTAAAGAGAAACATGCAGTAAACCTTAATAATGTACAAGCTGAGAGTTATTTTTACCTGCTAAAGCCTTCTTCCCTGCAGCATGGTAGGCCACTATGAACTTGTGGCCTTCTTTCTCTTCGGTCTTTGTTTCCAGACCAGGAAACTGAGTCTTGATGGCTTTGTGGACGAGCGTTCTTTTCTCCTTCGTATCGTCTTTCACCTACGAAAGTGGAGGAAAGACACGGTGGAGAAATCTCGTCGGACCGCGGTGCTCGTTTGGGAGTCCTACGCTGAAAAAGGAAGCGGGTCTCCTTCGGGCTCACCTCGATGGAGACGTTTCCTTCTTTATTCTTGAAGAGCTGCAGCTCGCCGAGCTGCTTTTTCTGCTCCTCCGTCAGCACGTCGCAATCATTCGGTTGTTGCTCGGTTTCTGCTCCTTCCTAAAAAAAAACACAACGCGTAACAGAAGAAGAACACTGGATAAATCGTAATCATGCATAGATTTAAACAAAAACACTTTTTTCTCAACGTTGTCAAGTTTAGGGATTAATATCTCATTTCTAATTGTTTGCAATGCCATGTTTATAAAAGATATCTTCTAAATTGGAAAAAAAAAAAAAAAACGTTTGGAAAGGAGGATTAAAAACCCTAAACTTTGACAGCATTTCTTCACAGATAGCCTTATCTTCATTGAGTTGTTTGTGAATCACTTATAGGCTGCAAGCAAGTGTCGCTTTGCTGAAATTTTTAGCTTTTATCTAACTTCCCCCCCACAGCGATTTGGTTGTTTTCCCCCCTTTTGCAAAGATGTTGATGCTGAAAAATAGGCCAAATCGGTTGCTGCAGCGAAGACGCTGGAAGCAAAAACAGCAAATAAACTGTTTTCAGCCGGGACGTCCCTACTTAACTTAATTCTGGAATGAAAGACGACCGATATCTTACCTCGCTGTCTGCTGGGATGGAGAGATCATCTAAATGCACTATCTTTCCTTGTTTGTTGATTTCATGCACAACAAAATCAGAATACCTGAACACAAGCCACAAGAAAGGATCCATTTATCGCACGTGAAGATATATTCAAAAACATATTGTCGAGCAAAACCAGAGGAGGACCAAACCTTTCCTTCAGGATTCCAGAGAACCCTTCGTGGTCACTGACGTACTTCAGGATGCCGACGTCCATCTCAGTCAGGCCGTGCTTCATCATGTCAGCAAAGCTCTCGCCGTCCTCCTCTCCGTCACTTGCCTGTCCTTCCTGCTCCTCCTCCTCCTCCTCTTCCTCACCACCACCGCCGCCATCTGTGTTGGGAGCGTTCCCGTTTTCACCGTCGACTTTTGGCTTTTTCGCTGGCGTCTCTTCGTCCCCGTCCTGCAGACAGGTTCTCTTCTCTCCGACCGGGGTGGCGTTAGACACAGATTCTGACTCAGCCATCAAAGTCGAGCTAAAGCAAAACAAAACATTTCTTGTTGATCTAAATGTACTGCACAAAGTTTGTTAAATACATTTTCTGTCACGGCAATGTGTGACAGAAAATGACTGCAGCCAAAAGTAGTTGGTCGCTTAATTATTATATTTCAAGTGCAATGCGTGTCCTGAAATGATTAATCGTGATGAATCGATTATTGAACTAATCATCAGCTACTTTAGTTATCAATTAATCATTAACTGGACCAAAAAAAAAAAAAAAAAAGAGTAGCATACTCAGAACAGTAATTAAGCCAAAACGATACAAAAATTATATACATTTTCTATTTAATTACACACACATACTGTCTGTAAATATGATTTTCATGTGCCACCCATGCAAATGCATCCTTTGCGACAAATGACCAGGCATACGCTACAGGAATGCCATGTTATTGCATTCAAATGTTAAATGTTTATGTTCTTATTTAACAGATGATTCGAATTATACACTTTTTTGTTGTATTTTTAATGTATTTCTAGTATTGTTTTAAAAATGTTTAAATTAAAAATCTACAGAGAGTGATTTTTTTTATAGGCCTCAAAATAGGCGATAACTAAAATAACTGTGACCTGACGTTCCCAGGATGCATAGAGGATGACAGGGTAAACAGAGAGAGATTAATCTTAAAACATACTGTTTACAAAGGTGGAGCAGGGAATGTTTGTGAATCTGGAAAACTCTTCTTATCTTCCACCGAACAGTCAGTCCCAGATACGTCTTAGGAGCCCAGCTTGACGCTGACAACGAAAAGAAACCCCACCATCACAATCATTTTAAAACTAAGCAGCTAAAGCCAAATGGTGCTAATGCTGAGGAAGGTCATCAATTGGAGAGCCGAACGTAAATTGGAACAACGAGTAAATAAAAGCGAGCAACGCGGGGATGACTGACATACACCTGTTTACCTGTTTGTGTTGATGTTCAACAGAGGACGGAAAGTGGTAAAGAAAAACTGCGTCTATCACATGTGCATGTGTGAAAGACCCCGGAAACACATCTAAGCCCAAAGCCCGCCCACGTCGGGGATTGGCTGGAGGAGCTGACAATGTGGAAGTGACGCATTTAATGACTTCAAAATGCAGCTTTATTAACTTTTAACAAAACTGACAACACAATAGAAACAGTTGAAAAAAAACCTCATTAGAATATAATTGAAAATTTATTTATTTTACCAATTTGATAAAAAAAAAAAAAACTCGCATAATAAATACATTCATCACACAAAAAGTGATTAATTTCAGGCTTTTATTTTTGCTAGTTACAGTGAAATTAATCTTTTAATTAATGTTACACAAATGTGTTATGACCGAGACAGTTAGGGGCAAGACTGCTGTGTGAAAATTCTTCAGCATGCTGTCATTTACGCCCTCAACCACGAGATATTATATGTAACCAAGAAAAAAATTCAATACAAGCCCGACAACCTATTGAAAAATATGTTTTGTACAGTACATACATTCAATGTTTAGTTGGGACTCTTATACAAATGGCTGCATCTATGTGGTGTATTTATTTTAAAAGTGGCTCGTTTTTTCTTTTGAACTACTTCATGAAGTTGTCCACGTTTCCTGAATTTGGCCTCTAGAGGGAGCCATACCAAAGTAGCTGCACAGAAGTCCCCGCTCCTTTGGTTTCATACAGATTGGTAGGAAAGCAGCCATTGCTGCAACAACCTAGCCGAATGTATCAAAACAATAACCAATAAGTGATTAAGTTCTTATTGGTATGTTTTATATTTAAGGCCAACACTTAATAAATAATAATAATAAAAACAAAAAAAAAATAACAACGTAAATCAGTTGACTACAGAAGTGATTTCACATTTTGCATTTACAGGGTTTGACCTCGTCTTATTAAAAATAAAATTACAAAATTGGACATGTTATTATTCTTCCCATAAAGAATGTGGTATCCTTAGAAGCTTATAATAATTTGTGAATGAAAAAAACAAATAAGGAACTAAAATTAATTAGAACCACCAACATTCCAATTTTTAAAAATTGAAAATCTCAGAAAACACTTTTTATGATGGCTTTATATGTATATGCAGTTATTTGATCGCTTTGTGTTGCATCACATTCCACAACATTTTTTCCATGAGCGGAAAATACAACACGGGAAGGTAATCAGAAATCCCTTCCAAAAGAATTTTATAACACACACACTTTCTCAGACTGCATTAGTGTCTTGATACACATCATATCTATAATCTAAAAAAGCCTTTCACAAAAAAGAAAATAATAATGATGATACTTTTGTAAGTAGTTTACCATTATTTCATTAAAATTAATAGTCATGCATCACTCAGTATTAAAAAGTAGATGTAGGGACATTGAATTAGTGGTGCCGTGGCTTAGTTGGTTAAAGCGCCTGTCTAGTAAACAGGAGATCCTGGGTTCAAATCCCAGCGGTGCCTTTTGTGTATTAATTTCTATGTTATAGGAGCAACCATACAGGTGTTTTATATAGGTGATTTTATATTCTGAAAAAATAAAATCCTGCATTATAAAGTGTAGATGATAGATTTCTCAACATTCGTTGTTAAAAGTAAAACATATTTATATCAGTATAATATTGTTTAAAAGAAAACAAAACTTCTTGAGTATAACTGAGATGCTCTTCCATCTCAGTTAGTCACCTGGCTGTGTCTAATATTTAGTTGATCCAAACATATCTGTGTAGATATGTTCAGAAAAATAAGCTTTTGTTACTTTACGGGACGTTGTTAGTGTGTAGGAGTGGAATGGGAGGTGGAGCTGTCAGCTCTCTTCTTGTAAAACCAGCTCTCAGTTTCAATAAAGGACGCAGACACCATGTCTACTTTTAAGGCCATTAACTAAGCCATCCTGTTTTTATTGGTGAGAATCAGTTATGTCTGACTCTTTGCTCTGCTACAAGTCTAGACTGCTGGACAACAGATTGTGAAGAGCATATTTTCTTTAAGTCATGATAAATATAATAACTTTCCATTTGTTTACTGCCATGTCTCTCCTGAATTCTTGGGTAGAAGCCTCTGTAAGTTTCTGCTCGAGGTTCTTTCCTTTCTACTGTCTCCACTTGCTTGCCCATATGAACGACTGTATTTAAATTAATATGTACCTTTATCATGTTAAATATGTGCAAAAGCTTTCTGGACATTAGTCATGCTTTCTTTTATTGCTGCTCTGCAACAACATTTATGCTGAAATGTTATGCGTCAGCTGTGTTTTTTCCTCCCTCCTTGTGTTTTGTTGCTGTTTAGATGTTAACTTTTAGGTGATACCTTGCTAAATGCCTTATGAAATATCATCAGACTCATACAAATACAACTTAGCCCCGATCTACAATCTACAGTTGGTGTTTAGTTATTGGTAATGTCTTCCAATATCACATAATTACCTAGTGATAATTTCAAATTTCCTCTCAACTTTAAACATATTTTGTCTCAAAAACATGGTGGCCCATTGGATAACTGCCGTAGCAGTTAGCAGCTGTTCAGGAGGAAACCCTAAATACGCACCCTCCCTCTATTTAATCTCAAAATCTGAATCACATCCTCCACCATCCCTACCGATTCCTGCTTGGATCGACAGGGGGCGCGCTTGTCATCCAAACACAGATGAGGTTAGTGTGAGCGGGTACAGAGGGAGAGGACCCGGCTGGCGCCGCCGTACGACCCGCTCCTGCTGCCGGGGAAGAGGAGAAAACATGAGCTCCAAGAAAGGTGCGTGTCTCTTCAACCCGGTTCTGCTAACCGGCTCCTGTCTGTGTTTAACTCTCAGGCTGGTGGACGTAAACAAGGCGTAAGAAAGCGTCAGTCACAAACGACGCTGCATGACCCGTGGCAGCCAGCTTTAAGCCCTAATGATGGTGATGAGGATGTTGTGTTGTCTCTCTCTCTCTCTCTCTCTCTGTGTCTCCTCTGTCTTCATGGGACTTCTTCAACGTCGCTAAACTTGAACCAGCAGTGATGGCCATTCAGGCTAGGAAGAGGCGGCCGAAGGGGAAGAAGGATAAAGCGGGTCACCATCGGAGGTAAGCGGGGCGGAGGCGGTGGTGGTTGGGGATTGTTCTGCCCAGTGGACGGGACGTGTTTGTTTGCGTTGCAGGACTTTAGTTTGTTCTTTCTCGTGTGTGTGTGTGTGTGTGTGTGTGTGACTGTGACGCTGCGGCTGCATATTAGACACATGGTACAAGGCGTGTTCTTCCATCCGAGCAGGCTTCAGTGGAGTATCTGAAGTTGCCAGCTGATTCTGTACTGAGTGTTTTCACCACCTCCACTGGCATCTTGGTTTAATTTCTTAGAGGTTTTTTTTGTGTGACGCTTTTTCCGTCCTAAAGCGTAGGCAGCGCCTCTACCCCCCCACCCCCCACCCCTACCCCAACCGCCCTCCCAATATACCGTGTGTTATTATTTTTTCATTATCATTTTTTAGGGGGTGGGATGTCATGTAACTTTACTCGGCTGCGCGGACCATTGTTTCCCGGGTTGTGACTCTTGATTGCAGTAGTATTTCAGCGTGATTTCGCTGCAGTGGCTCTGTAAAGTGCATGCGAATCGGAGTGCAGATGAGTAGGGGGGCTTCCTTCATGGCACGACGCTATTGGAGCGACGTCACCGGCAGCAGAAGCAAGCAGGCATCAATTAGGTGATACCACCGGAGCGACCACCCCAGGGGGCCGCAGGAATTTGCTGGAATTCCTCACACACGGAGGCATTGAGACGCGGGCAGCCCCCCACACCCCCCACCCCCCAATGTGCGTGTGTGTAGAAGCAGTTAAAAATATGGAAACACCGCCAGAGAGGTAAAACGAAGTCAATCACACCATGTAATTTTGTTTCCAGGTGCGACGGCGGTCACGTTTTGGCTCTTTGGTGTCATTTTTATGGACCTGTTTAGGCTCATTATTTATTGTTCCCTTTTCTAGCTTCAAAAAAAAAAAAATCACTGAGACACGGGCTTCTTCCTTTCACCTGTTTAAACAAACAGCCAAGATAACGATGCTACCAACAGAAATGAACTGAAACCATGGAGTACACGCAGGAGACGTTAGACATGTAAAATAAATAACAGGAATGATAATAATAATCCAGCCCTTTAAACAAATTTAAATGTTTGAGTTGGGTTAAGCTGCACAGGTTGAGTTCCTGTTGTAGTTCTGAGTCAGCAGGTCTTCAAGTGACCTTTAGGTTGTTATAAACCAATTAGGGTTACAATGAATGACCTATTTTTATTTCTATTTACTCTGTAAAACCTTTTTTTTTGTCGGGGCTTACTTTGGCTCCAAAACAGCAATTCTACTTAATTGTATGTATTTGTTTTATTTTTTACAATATTGCTTCTTGCGTACAAAAGCATAAAATGTAGATTCCGCACGTCAAAGTGTGAATAATATATGTAAATTATCTAGTATCGTGATGATGGTGGTATAATCCCGTAATTGGCATGTGGCTTATTAATGGGGCAATTGAAGTGCTATAGAAGAAGCCAAAAATAAATAGAATATCAAATATAATCAAAGTCAACAGAAAATAAACAGAAACTTAACCTCGGTTCAGTCACGAGTGCAAACCAAAGGAAAAAATAAATCCGTTTCTCAATATCTTTTACTTGCCATGTAATCATGCGGGCATGAAGTGAAGTTGTTAGGTAAGCTGCAGATCAGCGTACACCGACTTGGTTTTAAATCAGTCAAACATGCGTCTAAACATTTTCATAAACACTTTGACAGACACACAATGAGCCGAACTTCACAGTGCAGAAATTAGCAGCTTCACGGTGATGGCTGCTTTGTCTTTGAGTGCTTTAAAGAAGAAAAATACATTTATAATCGGTCTCATTTGACAGTAAAGCAGACTTTTTTTTTTCCTGCCCCCTCATTATTGTTTTGAAATTGTCGACGACTGGAGGCAGCACACACAACCTGTACTGCTGTAGACACCAGCCTGAGGCTTTTTTGCACACAAAGTTATCATCTAAGAAACTCAAAGAGATGCATTCATTAAAAAATGTACAAAGTAAATTATTCATCTTGATTGGTTAATGCAGTTAACCAGTTGTTGATTAGCTTGTGAAGCTGCACTAATGCAAGAGTTTGTGTGTCAGTAATGAAGGCTAGTTAAACAGAAACAATAAAATGTAATAGGGGTTATAAATAAAACTAGGTTTTCATTTCATAAACTTTAGGTTTGGAGTTGCATACGATTGAAGTTGTGCGTGTTTTTGTACTAAAAGCCACCTTGACATGCATTCTTTTAAAGATTCTTGCATGCATATTAATTTAAAATCTTCTCTTGAAAGTATTCATCCACCACCTGACCACAGTTCCCTGAACTCTACCACACCTAACGTGCACACGGATACATATTTTCATCCCGGCCCCTGCTCTTCACTGACGTAGGGGTCGTATGGATATGCTAGAGTGCCTCGTAACAAAGTTTGTTTAGTTTTGAGGTTTGACTTCACTTCTTTGTGCAAGAACTGAAAGTTGCAGAAATAAAAGGAAGCTTTGAAGAGGCTCTCGTGACCTGGATGTACTCTTAACTCCGTTCCTCCGTCTTTGAGAGCTGACTTTTGCCATTGTTGGGCTTTGTTCACCTCTTTTATGAACCTGATCAATAGCTCCATGGGTCCGGCTCAGAAACCATTACGTAATCTTGTGCTCACATTCTCACCGCTATCAAAACCAAGAGCTGTAGAGCATTATGTACACAGCCATATTACTGTTTCAATTGTGCTACTTTTATCTACTAGACTTTGATGTTTTCCCATTTAAAAAAAAAAGACAAGGCTTGTTCTGTTTGAACTCACCTGTTCAGATGCAGAAATACAGCGAACCTCCACCTATTCATGTTTCAGAATTAGATTTTTTATTTATTTTTGGTTCCACATTATTCACAGAAGGCTGCCTATTCACATATTCTAAAATATTTGAAAGATAATTTTATAAACTGAAATATCTAGGCACAATACTACTTGACACACAATTGGTTGATGTTTCCATAGGATGCAACCCAGGAGCACCATTCATTTTACTAGTCGCTGATTGGCTGTATCCCAGTCGTTTAGGGAAAATTAGATGTTGTGTTCTGCGGTAGCGCTGAGATTTTTTCCCCGCTGTGTGTCTTGATGCATAACATGCATTGCACGTCAAAGTAAATTTGAACTACTCTTTCATCTTCAAGAGATGCCTATCATTTCTACCGTCATAGCTAGAGTATAGTGGTGACTGCTTACAGGTTCATATTAGTCAGTCTGAGTTTATTTTCCAAAGAACAATTGGGTAAGTTAAGGAAAGGCATAGCAACATGATTCTGTAGTTCAAACTCTTAGCTACTTTTTGCAGTCTTTACATTTCCTTGAAGTGCCTCAAATTTTCTGTACTTGCAAGATTCTAATTTGGGTTTTTGTTCTCGAAGGGAATGCTTTGCCTCTGGACTTTCCAAACGTTAGCTTCTGTTGGCAAGTATTAAAGCTTTCTGTGATTCAGTTCAATCCGTTATTGTTTTATCCATTGTGCCTCTTTGGCCGGGCCATGCAGAACTGGATGTTCTTGGAGACATTTTTGTCCACATACGTACCGCTATCAGAAGTTTACTGGATCTAAGATGAAATATTTAAGAGGCTAATGGAAGCATTTTGACAAAAGATGTGTTGTATCAGCAAGAGAGGTCTCTGGATCACAAACCCTCACACTTTTACAACCCCTGTGGCAAAAGATTTGAAATCAGGAGGAGGTTTTGTCAGCTGTTTTACTTTGGAGCGCACACACAATAAAAATCACAAGATATGACAAAAAAAATCTTTATTTAATAACTGAACATTCTTACACTATAAAGGATGCCTCGGTAATCAAGGGTGCGACTTTCCTCTGCTCAAGTAGAGGGAGAAAAAAAATTAATCAGAATTTGGAAGGAAAAGGAAAAGTCGGAGATCAAGACAACAAGCACTTTTTTTATTTGCAAAGGATAACGTGTTCAGAACTAAAGGTTCAAAGGCCACTGGTAATCTGGATGGAAGTAGAAACTTCCACTGCTGAATTGGCTTGAGGGTTGGGATCCCTCCGATGCTGCATTTGGAAGAAATGATGTCTCTCCAAGGACAAAGGTACGCCTCTCTTACACTTTTTATATGCGCTACCCGGTGATCCTGGATCATTTTAAAGCAACACTTGAACAAGCTTCAGATTCTTTGAGGCTTTCTGCATCACCGAATTACAAACTGCGCAATCTGAGAACAAGGCAAGTAGCCACTGATTCTCAAAGAGCAAGTGCAGAAACTCAGGCTGCAATGGTTCCACTAGGGCTACAGAATGAATCCCTAGCGGCTGCTGCTTAAACTTTTGTGGTGGCCACGGCCTGCGCATTGGACAACCCAACAAAGAGAACATGGGCGAAGCAAATTGAACATCAAAAATCTTGATGTTTCAATCTCAGCCAACCACAGCTGCATGAACTGCCCAGTGTGGAAAATCACTGCTGTAGCATTCATTAGTTGGCGTCACCCAGAGCAGCATATTGTTTGCGAGGACAATGAAATTTAACACCTTGTGGAATTGGGCTTCTGTCTCTTTAAGGAACTCCTGCTCTTTCTGACACTCTGCCTTCAAGAAATCATCTCAACATTGCTCCTCAATTAACCATTTAACAACGTTTTTACCAGCGTTGCACTGAGAAGCAGCTCGTATTATGAGCTCCTCAGACCGGGTGTTTGCTAATTGATGCTGGTTAGCATCAGTTAACTGAGTGGGGGAGTTGGTGCGAAAGTTTGGAAGCTTAGAAACGGCAACTCCGAGGAGGAGCTTTTGTCCTCAAAGGCGGGGCTTGGCCCATCCAGGCGTTTTGAAAGGTTGCCATGGACGATTAAAGGATTTCTCAAACATGATTGAAAGAATCAAAGCAACACTCCAGGTATGCTTTTGATGAGGGAAAAACATTATAGCAGCATGTACAACTAAAAATGTCAATTTTACATCACATTTTGACTCTTGAAATTGCAGATGATTTATATTTAGCAACATTAATGTTTTTTTTTGGTCTAAACAAGCTGATGTAATATTTATTCCCACTTTACGTGGCAAATTTTGTGACATAAGTTGCCTTTCATTTTAAGTGCACCTTTTATTGGATTGGATTTCTTACCACAAATAATAGATGATTGCACCCCATTATTGAGCTTGTCGCCATGATGACTCCTATAATAAAGCAGCTGGAGAAATTCCAGATTGTGTCCTTTTCCACGACGATTGCAGCCACTGCAAATGAAGCCAAAGTCTGCAAGAAAGGCTAATTAGAGCTGGCATCGATGCATTGGCAACAAGTCAAACTCTATGGAGCTGTGGCCTTTTACTTCCTCTTGATCTTTTTGGTTTGTCCTCTGGGGTGAGTCGGTTCCTGTCTCCAGCTGTTGTTTTAGGAGCGGAACAAATAAAGCTACCTCAGTATGTTGGCATTTGTTACTCGTAACTTTTCCTGACAGCAGTGGTGCGTCAAAATGCTAATATTCTTGTCAGGATATATATCTGTCAGCTTGCAGATCCTTTCCTAGCTCTGTGTGCCATTCTGCATGAAACAAGCTGAACCCAAAAAGACGTATGTTCCCACACAGCGCTTTGTGAACCTCGCAGATTGTTTGTGCACAGACTTTTTTTTTTTCGTAGCTATTGAATGTGGAGGAGAGCGGGCAGCTGGAATCATGCGGAGGCTGAAACCAGTATCTGTGACAAAGACTTCATGTATTGAAATCAAACCAAAATATTATCTGTGACAAACTGAAAATGAAAGTTTAGGCAGACAGAACATGCCAAGTTCAGTTGTGTAGAAGATTTTGCAAACGACCAACAATTTAGTCATTTCATTGGGTCAGTTCTTGTGCTTCGTAGGCGCCGTATCAGTCTTTCATCAGCAGCACAGTTTGAATGTAATTTCACATTTCTACATAAACCTCCCTGTCTGACCAGCGTTCCCATGCTCGGCTCCCACCCACTAATTGTTTCCTCTGTGAAAGATGTGCAAATAGCATTACAATAATAATATTAGCTGCTTTGTTTTTTAGATTAAAGTTTAGTTTTTCTTAATACTTCAGTGTTTGTTTTTTTTAAGTTGACCAGGGTGTTTATGAACTTTTAGTTAGTAATGTGGCTTTTTAGGGTGTAATATAATGATCTAATATGATGTCATATAAAGGCTAAATTTTTCAAAATGTGAAATATTGAGGTCATACATTCTCAATAACAACCTGGAAAAAGGCCTTCTCTGTCCAACTATCACAACTGGCCAGCAAACTGCAATTGGTGCACCTCTGTTCATATGTAGAGCAATTGATGAATATGTATAAAAGCACAACGTGCCCACTATTAAGTATGGTAGTGGATCTGTGATGCTGTGGGCCTGTTTCTTTTCCAAAGGTCATTGAACGTTGTTAGAGTTATGGCTTCCCTGAGATTACTGAATTATCAGCAACTTTTAATGGGAAATCTGGTGTTTTCTGTCTGAAAACGGAAAATGTGTTACCACTGGGTCTTTCCCTAAAACAGTGATCCAAACATAGGGCCAACTTAGCAAAGAGATTCTTCACCAGATAGAAACCAACCTTGTTTTGAACCAACTATGATCTCCAGAACTAAATCCTACAAAAAAAATGATGTGCTGAGCTGAATAAAAGAGAGGACCTAGGACTCAACCGAGTGAAATTGTGCAAAGAGGAATGGTATGAAATTCCTCCAACCTTATTAAATGTCATAGGGCGGCTGTATAAAGTATTGGCATTAAGTCTGGACCTGATCGGGTTGTTAAAAACACAAATATTTGATTGTTTATGCAAACTAATGGTCTGAACTTTCAAAATCATTGAAGTCATTTAAGATTCAGTTGAGGTGAAAGAAACGATCCTCTTCGGTTGTTAAAGGGAAATTATTTAGCGTTGTACACTGATGTGGCGTCAGCCAATGCTGATTGGTTATTAAGCCAGGTATTTGAATTTCCGTCTCCACGTAGGGTCTCTGGCTTATGTGTGTTGTGTTCTGGATGTGAGTTGAAGAAGACCTCAGTGGTTTGACCTTTGGTGAGCAGATTTGTGTGTCTCAAGCCAGTAGTGCTTCTCCCATCAAATACTGGGTGTAGTGGAGGACGAATGCTTTGAGCCAAGCATGTAGAAGCAGGATGAGAGAGAAATGGGGAAAGGAAAGAAGAAATATTGACAGGGAAAAGTGGTAGGGAGAATTAATTAGGTCTGAGCTTTAGTTCTGATAGGCAGGTGCATCAGTAGATACAAGGATAGAGAGGGCGGATGGAGAAAGTACAGACATGGAATCAGAGGAAATCACGTCGTCTTGCAGAAGTACTAACATCTCTTGAACGTTTTCACATTTTGTCATGAGAAACACAAACCTTAATATTTTAAGTGATAGACAAACACAGCCCTGGATAAATGTGAGGAGGGTGATGGAAATATGTGATGGATGGGTGAATGAGATAATCTCAGTTTGATTGATCTTATAGATCGACCAACAATTGATAGCTATCTTAAAAACTGAAATGTTTTTTTATTCTATCAATTGGGCTGACTGTCTTTTTCCTTAACATGATGGGCTAAATTTGACCTAAATTTAAATGTAAAGATGTGTTGAAGCACATCTTTACATTTGAACATTATCTGTGTTAAATACTGACTGAACAAACCAAGCCTTCTTGCATTATTAAACTTAGAAAGAGGTCAAAATCAATCAATACTTATTGACATTATGTCTTTTTATATCATCACATTTCTCTGCTTTTCTGTCTTCATCACATTCCTCGCCTTCATAGCAAATCAGTCATTTTTGGTTGAGAGGTTGACGCTGCTCCGTCATAAAGCTCGGCTATTTAAGGTGATAACTTGTGGAGTTTGTCAAGTGCTTATATTTCAAAACACGTTTCTGGGATAGCTCTGCCATCTTTAATTGTGACCGGCTCCTCTTACAGATGTCCCGTGGCGCCATCTGCTGGATGGCGGCCACACTGCAACACTGAAAGAGGGTCTTAGCGGACGTTATCAAGCGACTGGAACTAATTTTAATCTAATAAACAGTTAAACGACAATTAATCGCAAATCGATTGACTGTTTTTGGTCATTTGTAAAAGTTCAAGAGGGATGAATATTTTCACACTGTAACTAGAATAACTTTTGATGAGTCAAAGCCTCCTGTCACTACCAGTCAGACCTGAAGGATAGGCATCCACTCACGAAGGGGACAAAGATCATCGTGCTTTCATAATTGTCTTGGCCACAACAAAGCCCTCCACACCCACTTTCTGTCATGCAGGCAGCGCAGGGTGAAATTCATTTTACGTCAGGCTGCTGAACTGTGCTTTACACCGTCAGAGGAGCAGAATTAATCAGACACCATAAATCTAGCTGTGCACGCATGATTAATTATCTAAAAACTTGGCAGAGGACGCATGTCTTAGAGATGCATGATCAATTTTCGGCCACTTTTGGAATCGGCACAATCTGGAAACCTAACATATTTGTGGGCGAGGTGAGCCTGCTGGCAAAAAGTTGTTTGCAAAAATGGTGGATGATTTTTGTGTTCTTGTTTCTAAGTAAAAAAAAAAAAAAAAGACTAAAAAACAGAAATAAACCAATTTTTGGTAAGTTCTCCTAAAGTCTTTGCTTTCACATACATGTCAAATTCAAATCCAGCAGAAATGAATGAGCCCACTCTCATCCTGTCAGAGAGAGAGAGAGAGAGGGTCTGCTACTCTCAGATGATTCATTGTTGCAGACTGAATTGTGTGGAGATATTAGTCGTTTCCTGCGTGTCTGAGTGGGAAGGATTTTTTTCCCCTGATGGCCACAATGCTTATATTATTACTCCCTCACCGACTAATTGAATACAGAAGTAGGCAGCGCTGATAATCTGTGCTTATACGAAATCAATCTCATTCGCTCACGTGCTTTTAGAGACGAATTGTTGATTTGATTCGAGCTGGTTCAGGATTTGTCATGCTGCTTTTCACTCAGGCTCAAAGATCAGCGTGTCGATCAGACCGAGCGAGGGCGACTGAGAAGAAGAGACCCTCTAGTTCTCTCGGTTTGTGATCCAGACAGGATTTACAGGAAGTACGGATTTGCCCCTCGCGCGTTACGCTCATGACATGCAGTCCAGTCCTGTGGGGGCAGGCCAGTGGGTTGTCATGGAGAGTCATTACTGGGGCATGTAATTCTGTGAAGACAGGAGCTCATCACAGGATGAAAAGCCACATAGCTGCTCTCTACTGCCACCTTCTGGCTAAACCTGAGGTCAGAACTCCTTGACGTAATTTTATTTATTTTTTTGATAATTTACAGACAAAAGGATACATTTGCAGGTAGCTTTAAATATTAAATATAAAACTCAACTATTTGGAATAACAACCTCTATGTTTAAAACAATATTTAATATACTTATAACAACTGGGAATCAGATCTTGACTACAGTTTTCGCAGCCATTCAACAGTAATTATTTTCTTAATTTTTGCTTCTGTAAACATTGACAGCTTGAGGATTGTTGAGATTTGACAGCCTGGTTTTTCTGTCAATATTCAAGTGACCCTGGATGTTCATGGACTCAAATATGAAGGACGATGCCGTCAAAAAGGGACGTACCTTTATGTTGGAGTTCAGCTCGACAGATTTCAGTCGTTTTGCTCTTTTTCTACCATCCTTACTGTTCGTTTGATGAACCTGGGATTGCATTTTCTTCTTGTGTCTGCAATCTGGGCAAATGGCAACAGTCACATGCACTTTATCCTGTTAATTTTAGCAAATGTGTTCACAGACATCATATACTGAAGATGGTTTTGTAGCTTTTACATTCGACCTAGAAATCTATAGTGTATCTAATGTCATAGTTATTAGGTTCCTCAGACTTTTCTCGTCTTTTCTTTCCACAGATGAGTCTGGAAATTAATCCAAACAATCCAGTTCCTAGTTCTTTTTAAATTGACTGAATTCAAAAAGCGTGAAACAATATGGTGCTAACTTAAATTGTGTAAGTCTGGAGATTAGATCATTTTTTGGCCTTTTTTTTTTAAAGCTTTATTTTAGTCAGATTGGATGGCTGTCATTTGTGAACATTCATTTTCAAGTCTTGCCACAGTTTCTCATTTAGGCTGAGGTCTGGACTTTAACTAGGCCATTCTAACACACGGATATGATTTGATCTAAAACCTACCATTGCAGCTCCGGCTGTTTATGTGGACTGGTTATCCTAAACAATTTATTTGAACCATGACTGTAATGAAAAGCTCATGACTCTACTGAAGGATAAAAACAAATCTGTCTACACAACTTTGCAGTATATTGTTGTAAAGCAGGGGCTGCACAGTGGTGCAGTTGGTAGAGCTGTTGCCTTGCACCAAGAAGGTTCTGGGTTCAATTCCTGACCCTGGTTTTTCTGCATGGAGTTTACATGTTCTCCCTGTGCATGCATGGGTTTTCTCCAGGTACTCCAGTTTCCTCCCACAGTCCAAAAACATGACTATCAGGTTAATTGGCCTCTCCAAATTGCCCCTAGGTGTGAGTGTGTGCATGGTTGTTTGTCTCTGTGTTGCCCTGCAACAGACTGGTGACCCATCCAGGGTGACCCCTGCCTCTCAACTGGAACGATAGCTGGAGATAGGCACCAGCAACAAGGATGTAAAGAAAATGGATGCATGTTGTAAAGCAAATAAAATAAAAACATTGATTTTCAGTGTTTATTTGCTTTAGTACAATAGATGATTGTTTTGAAATGCATCACCTTCCAGAATAATGATGGTTTCATTGAGCTGTAAAAAGATTTTCTGTAAACTAAGCAGATTAGTAATGAAATTTATTTCTTACTGTGATCATTTCTTTTCTGAAATATTTTGTATTTATATATATTTTTCCATACTAGTTGTTGTTGCAGCACACTGGCCGCTCGGAACGATGCCTTTCTGATAAAGTGATAAAAATGCTGCTATTTATTGTTTATAGAGCTCACCAATCTTCCTGATGGCTTTCATTTGGTCTCGCCGACCTCAGGGCAGCTTCGATGTGGCCCGAGCAGCTGCATTGTGAAAAAGTGAAAAGGTTCACTCCCCTTCCAACTTGCGACAGAAGGCTTGTGGTTACAAATAAAGGATCGAAAATAATCTGGATCTTCACGTGGCTGTTTGAACTTCATCTGTCAGCTGTCGCCTGTTGCTGCTGATTTAAATTTATCCGCCATGTTTTATAAGATATAATAACAGTAATAAGCTCAAGTGGAAAATAATCTGCAGAAAACGTCTGATGATGAGGAATCAAGATGCCTCTCATGTCAGCGTTGTGGTTTGGCGGTTCCGCAGAGCAGCACAGTCAAACATTTTTTCCCTTTTGGCTCACCAGTAATTACAGATGATATGATGTACGCAGACTCTGGGACAGCAAAGCAGAATCAATACACACTCGCACGAGTCGGTGGCAGTCGGTGCCCATGTTTGCAGTCTAACCACAATTTTTTGTTTGTCTCAGTGTCTCTTCAGCTCGGTAATTCATCAAGTGTGTGTACTCGGGATCAGCTTCTTTCCATCAAAGCTGCTGCTGCCGTAAACATCCAATGACTCCTCTGAACAGCCTGGTGTCATTTATTCATGTCAAATCCGCTGGTTTTTACATTTATGCGGGCCTTATCTTTAGATGTGTTTCAGATAAAACTACAGAGCCTCTCAAAACTATCTACACCCATTTAGCTTTTTGACTTTTTGTGTCCTTACAAGCACAAACTCCAGTGTGCTCCATTCATCCTTTGCACTGATACCCCTAAGAAAACAATGGGGTGTTGCGTGGCGCCTCACATACACAGACCTGATTAATATGTTATTAGCACGCAATTCCACTCGATTCTAATCTCTCCACACTGCTCAGTCTTGACTTTCTCCCATTGAAGTTGATTTCTCCGGAAGAATTTCAGCCAATCAATGAACAGAACGACAAGTTGTGAACGACGACGTCGATTCTTCTGTTTTAGAATTGTAGTCTGGCTGTTTTAGCAATGGCGGACGAGGAAGTGAAAGAAGCCTTTCAGTTTCAAATATTGAACATTATCGGTCATCTTGTTCGGCTTGGCACTTCTCTCTTTCTACAGGGGAAGATGGTTGTTTACAGCACAAAAAATGTAGAACCGCTATATTTCATCATGGCCAAACGTTGGCGATAAAATTTTAACTTTCATCCAGACCCAGACAAAACGAAGTGTAGAACAAGGTGCTACGCCAGTATTAGATAAAAGCATATTTATGTGCTAAACCCGGTCCTTGGGTCTTATCTGCGACAGTAAATCAGCAGTTCTGCTAGATAAATGATGGCATTCACTGCGCTGACATAATGCAAGGTGGTGACCTCCGGCCTGCCCCCTTTTACGGCTGCAGGGTTGTTTTCGCAGCTCTGGAGCACAGGGTCCTTATTGTTGTGCTCCTCACCCAGCCTCCCCCTGGTCTCTGCCTGCCCTTCATCCATGCTTGCAAACAAAGTAAGTGGAAAACATCTTGTGTTTATCCTAATCTAACCCCCCACCTCACACACACACACTCCCCAAAGTGCTGCTGTTCACCTTCCCCAGCTGCCCTGTAGTCCATTACTGAGGACTCGTATTGAGTGAGAAGTGCGTTGTGTGCAGGTTCACTCTCAAGAGTGCAATTCCCCAGTCCGTCCATTAGGGGGCAGACATGTCCCATCTTTTAGACTGATGAAAGGATTCTTTCTCTCCTGGTAATTTCGACTGAAACAAAAAAAAGTATATTTTAGTCGTCACCTTGTTTGCTAATTAAAATCAGTAATTGTTTTTTTTTAATGACTGATTCTATCACTTACCATAAATATGCAATATTTTAATTCTACTAGAAGTGGGAAATATAAAAATTGTTTTCAGATTTTTTATTTTATTTTTATTTGTTTTAGGTTTTATAGGTTTTCTGGGTTGGGATGTAAAATCATAAAATAACATTTACATAGAAAGTAGCTGAGTCTTCATAATTTGAGTCTTGATGTGCTGTTATCAAAGAAGAGCTGCTTGGATACTGAAATCTCAAACTCAAGAAAAATACTCAAGCATTAGTTACTTGAAGGCATTTTGTTATTATTATTATTATTATTATTATAAAAATATAACAATATAATTATATGTACATTGAATTCAGTTGAACAATTATTTATAAAACATGTTTCTTTATAGTTGCAGATTCATTTAGCATCAGTTCTGTTCAGGTTCTGGTTGCATCAGGCGATCAACTAATTCAACTAACAAGTTTCTGTTTGACTTTTGACAACAGAACACAAAATCCTTTAAGATGCTTTGTCAAGTTATTTCATTTCATACTTCATACTAAGCAATTTTTCTAGCACTCAATGAGTCGCCAGTCCATCCATATGTCCATCTGATTGTCTGCCTTCCTTTATATTCGTAGATTTCATATGGAAAAACTAAGCAGTAGACATTCCTGTAGGGATTTTAAATGTCTGAGAAAGTTGAATGTGTGGATCTGTGTGGTGAGGCTGGTGGAAGGTGTTGCCTGATGTGATCCATTTAAACGTATCAGCCGGGCGGCACAGCTGAGGCCGTGGAGAAAGGAGAGAGAGGTCACAGGTCACTCATTCATCCATTAAACATACACCACTTAGTGAAAGAGCTCTGTCACACACACACACACACACTCTCACACACACACACACTGGGATGTAGAGGTGTCACCATCACTTTAAGGGAAATTTAGATGATTGGACAATTGCCTGAACTTTACCAAACAGCATTTGTCCCTCTTTATCTCTCAAGGAAAAAGCTCTGCTTTACAATATGACTGCAAAAATAACAATAAAAGCAATAATAAGAAATCAGAATCTGATTCGAACGTATTGCCCCTCTGCGTGTTTCATGAGTAATGAAGCTCAGAAAGTAGAAGGTGTTAATCTGTATGTGTGGATGAATTGCAGCCAGTTATTTCTAAAATCATACAGTGTGCTTTCTGTGATCCTAAAATTAATACAAATTTCATAGCATTTCAAAATGCCAATTAGAGATGCTTCAATCAGTAAATTATTAGAATTGGACTAATTTCCTTTGATTTTGCCCTGATCAGTGATTAGCGGGTCAAACTGACATTATTTAATTTGACATTTAATTTTCTTTTTTTAAATTTAATTAAATCAAACTGAGATCTCACACTGCATCCACCTTCAAACTATGTTGGTGCACTCTTTGAGGGGTTAAATAAAAATCAAAGGGTGTAGATGGGGTAGGTCAACATGACTCAAAATAAAATCTCTTGAAATCCAATTTCTGGTTTTCAAGAGGGTTTTTTTTTTTCTCCCGTTTTTTTACTTAGGAAGAAATTACAAATGGCAGAAAATATTTTCTAAAACTTTCAACAATTTTTATTTTTCAGTCCAAATAAATACAAGCTCAGTTTGTACCTAAACCACCCCATGTTAATTTTAAAATGAACATCTTCTGTTTTTATTAAATTTGTTGTTTTCATTTTCGATGAAATGTTCTTTCTTATTAAGCTTACGAGGACTTTCCCCTTCACATAAGAAATGTGGTCTCTTTGTCTCCTAAAGTTAAGCAAACAGCTAAATGTTTATCGATGTTCTTCACTTATGATAAATTATGTACATTAAACTTGAAGGCTATGACAAAATTTTGTGGAGGTAAACATTTTTCATTTCAAATTTAAGCAAACATGACGGCATAAAAGCTTTTGCATTTTTAGTTAAAGTCATCATACGGTGGTTTGGGCATCATCTCTATGCCCAAATTTGAAATATTCCCAACTGTATAGCGCAGTTTTTATCCTTTAGACGATATTTGCAGGATATTAGAAAAACGTAACATGCAATATCAGTGAGTCCTGCGATAATTAAAAAAAATTAATGATATAAAACTATATTGATAAATTTGCAACGTATTGCGTAGCTCTGTCCCACATAGTGTTTGTGCTCCAAACACTGAGTTTGCGCCAAACGCCACTTTGCTTTATGTTTTCCACTTGGGGGCGCTGTTTCCTCTGAGCGCTTCCTTCCACAGCAAGGTCGCTGACACAAAGGGCAAAGCCACCACATCTCGCTCATCTGCAGAGAACATAAACCGGGCAGGGTGAACACGCTCTGCTCCAACAGCTTTTTAAAGCTGCATTTGTGTGTTTTGAGTGGACCTGATGTCCAGAAACGCACTATCTGTTGTTTTGGAGGGTTTTCGCCTGTGTAGACCCCTATTTTCTCTGTCTCTCTCTCTCCAGCATCCACCGGGCGGTAAGGAGAACTAGGCCGCTTAAAGATAGCTCCCGGCAGCCTCAATGCCACCTCCCAAAATATATCTGCTCATGAGAGTCATCATCTCTCTTCTTCCCTCCCCCTCTTCCTCATCCTTCTTTTATTCTATCTCCTTTTGGACAGAAAGCAAGAATCCACATTGGAACTTTGTTAATCGATATTCAGCATGATCAGTTTTTTTTTGTGTGCTTTTTTAAAAATGAAAATATATTCTAGAAGCTGGAGTTTGACTTTGATTGTTCCTCAACGGAGAGACGACATCAAGACTGAATTCATTAAGATTAGTGCGGTTTTAGGAGAAAGCTGTAAGAATTTTTGGACTCATCCTTTAAATAGGAAATCTGTGTTGGAGGACTCATCTTTTTTTCAATTTGTTGTCCAAAACTTATGAATTTACAAAATGACCTTTGTGGGTTTTTTTAAAATTATCATTTCTTTAGATTCATATTTAATGCAGTACCAGTAAAATGCACTTAAAAGGAATCTAAAAACCCCTTTTATAAGAAAGTGTTTACAGTTCACCAACCAAGAAACAAAAGCCATATACGAAATTGATGACTAAAAAGCTGAATGCACCGTCTCAAATGAGCTCAATATTTTTCCTGCTGCCTGGATGGCTGCAGGGACCAAGACTGTAACCCCCCGCCCGGCCCTCCCTCTCCCATTGGCCCACATCCACAGAGAATGAGGACAATAGTTTGGCTCAGAGACATGTGTGCCTAATGTAGTCCTTTTATGTGGGAAAGTGGGACTGTATGGAAGTGGAAGTGAAAGGGGATCATTGCATTGCTGTTTTCCTTCCTTCGCGTGTCGCCCAGATCTCGCTGACTTCTGCATTGATGACTCTTTCAAACGCTATTCAGAAAAAAAAAAGAAGTTTATGGGCGGGGAAAAACTCTGTGTGCTCTGGAAAAGTGTGGAAATGTTTACATTTTCAGATATTCTTTGTGAATCCATCCATCTATTTTAGTCCATTTTTAAAGTACAAATAGAAAAGACCTGACAATAACAAGAATTTGAGAAAAGTATGGATTTGGAAGGTTTTTGAGTGCATAGTAACTGGATTTTGTTTTGATGGTAAAAGCTAAAAAAAATGCAACACCGTTATAGTTGTAACAATGAAACCCTTTAACTTCTGTCCAAAAGTAGGCCTTCTCCTTCTACCAGGACCTTGTTTACTGCCATCATTTTTGCAATAATTTGTGGTGTGGTAATATTGTGATAGCAATAAAGTGACAATAAGAACTATGTATCACTTCTTCTTTTGATATTTGTGTGGCTGTGGCTAAATGACATGGCAATCATATATTAATGCTGTCATTGAACAAACAGAAAACACAGTAAGACTAATAGCCCTGAACATTAACACAGTTATGAGGTTTTTTTGTGTGAAAATATAGTTAATTGGTATTTATCGTGACAATAAATCAACAATTTTTTTTCTTATAAGAAATGTATCACGATAAATTATAAACGATACAATAATTGCCAAGCCCTACTTTATTTTAACAATTTTAATTTTGCATAGTGACAATCATTTTCTGCACATCGCAAAAATGTTTTAAATTCGCGTCTGAAATTAACGCCTTAAAATGTCTTTAACCTAAAAAACGTAGTTTATCTCTGGCAAGACTTTACTGTCAGGCAAACCTTTGAGTGCCATGCTAATGCTAACACCTTCATTGTTGTACCCTCGCTACCTAGCCAGCTAGCTTTTTTTTACCTCTATAAAAGGCATAAAGCCGGGTTCACAATTTTTACTATGCTTCATTGTAATACAGCAAGTTCCCCCAACCACCCTTCATATTAATAATTTGTTAAATTTTATTCAAGGTGGCGTTAAAAAGGTCTTTAAAAGACTCGCTGTAACCCACATATCGCTCCTGAATTCTGTATCATGATCTGTATCATCCCATCCAGCCCCCCGTTTTGCATATTTCAGTTGCACATTCACATGCATACATGTACGAGCTGTGCGCATACCTCTACACAACAATATCGAGGTCAGACTGATAGACGGAGGACCCCCCTCCACCCCTTCCCTCTTCACCGCACACCCTCTGGCTACCTCTCTGCGAGCTGTTCAGTCATGTAGAAGCAGACCCATCTGCCCCAAGAGATGGTGAGAATACAGAGGCAGACAGAAGACACACACACACACACACACACACGCATGCATGTGCACAAATGCAAAGCAGGCATTGGTGGAAGTGAGGAGAGAGGATGCCAGAACAAGAGAAGCATGATGGGGGGGGCAGTGAAGCAGATTTGTGCAGCGTTGCCCCGAGATACAGGATGTCGTAATAAGGCAATTGGAAGAGAGAGAGTGGACGAGAGAGAGAGAAAGAAACTAAGCAAAATGGAAACGGGGGAGGAGTTTGAAGCCTCAAGAAGAAAAACATGAGTTTTCCTGTCTGTCACAAGCGGACACCCCTCCGCCCGAGCAGAGAGTGGGACGCTCCGCCTCGCTCTGGGCTCTGTTGTTGTGCAGAGCTGCATGCACAGGGCCTGACAGAGCCGAGCCTGACAGGAAGACCTCAAGACAGAGACATGCTGCGCACCGAGAGCCGGGAAGCTGTGTCATCATTCTGTCCGACCAGCACCACCGCGGAGGAGAGAGACGAGGCCAAGGCGGCGGAGAGGACGGGCAGCATCAGTGAAAGCAGGAGAAAGTGAGGGGGAGAGGAGAGACAAGGTGAAGGAGGAGAAGGGAGGAAGGAAAGGGAGGGAGGAAGGAGGCTGGAGCACGAGGAGGGGCGCCTGACTGACTGACTGACTGACAGACATTGCTGCTGCTGCTGCTTTCAGTTCTAAGCACACACAAGCGGAGGCAGACCCAGACAAAACCGGGTCCCGTCCTCCATCTCTTCCTCCTCCTTCTTCTTAAAGCAAGAGGATATAGAGAAGGACGACGACGAAGAGGAGGAGGAGAAGGAGGGGAGGCAGTAACCCTCTCCTCTGCTGCACTCAGACACACACAGCAGAGACAGAGGCAGAGAGGAGGACAGCAGAACAAGGAAAGAAAACCCCGTAAAGGACAGGAAAGGGAACGCGGCTTTGTGCTCTTCATTTCGCCGTCTCCTGTGGTCGCTCGGCCGGAGAGCGGCTAACAGGCACCGCTCATGTCCGTGAACTCGGAGAAATCCTCGTCCCCTGAAAGGTAACACCTCTCTGCTGATGCTTATCGTTTCACTCATCCCCCCCGTGCATGCCTAATAGTTTTTTTTCCCAATTATTATTATTTTTGGTGTTCTCAAATCTACCGCCGACTCTTTTTTTTCCTTTCTCTTTCTGTCTGTGCTGGTTTCTTCCATTGTTCGAGAAACAACACCGAGACAGAATAATACAGCCGTTCGACATAATCTAACAGTATAATCCCATTTACACATCTCCCAGGCTCTGACGATAACAAACAATGCACAGACAAATATATAAATATATATATAAATGGTGTCTATGATGGTGGTGCACAGAGCTTACACAGCACAGAGTGTCAACACACGTCAACATCAGCTCAGCCAGCAGCAGCAGCAGCAATGCAAGACAACAGCTCACTACGTGACGCACCAGAATGCATGCTGTTTCTGATCAGCACATATCAGCTTTAAAACGCTTCGGCCGATCAGATGAGGTATGTTCATATGATAAAAGAGCCAATCTTGATGTAGCATGCTCTCACAAGGCCTGCCGTCTGTCTCCTCAACCAGCCCAACACGCATCATGACCATGCATAAGCCAGAATGAGATTCCAATGGTGTGAAAGAAAAATTAATAATATTATCACCATTTCACCAGGATTTACTCACAGCATCAAACGGCTTCAAATCAGCAAATATTTCCACTGCTGCTAAAATAATAACACATATTCTAGTTCGAATAATGTTAATTATACAATTTGTTTTTACTTTGATTTTAATACGTGGCCAAAGGCAAAGTTTTAACTTTAAGGGACAGGCAATATGGCCTTAAAATGTCAATTTTTTGGTATTTATGGTGGTATCTGTGGTAGTGGTTTTAGAGAGTTTAGAATCAGAGAGTCTTTATCCAGTTGGTTCCCTCAATACTGGAGTTTGACCAAGTAGTGCAAGCGTGCTGCTTGCAATCATTTCTATGTGAGAATTACATATGGTTGGCCTCATAGCGAAATTGCCTAAGACATATTTTGGCCAAATTGAGATAAATGCATAATATTGATCTCCTTACACTGCTACATCACCCTGTTGTCTATGTCCTCAGCATGTCAGAACACTGGTTATAGTCTGAGATCAGTATTTTTCTATATATTTTTATTTGTTTCCATATCTTATCCCTGCTTTTTCTTGTTTTCTAACTAAAAACGTTGAAATATGACTTAGGCAATTATCCTAACAATATCTATTGATGCTCTCATAGAAACAATTGCAAAAACAGTGCAAACTGCAGAGGTCACAATCTCATGCACACTGTCAGTTTCTTTTGTTTGCAAATATCAATAACTATAGTTTCATTATTACGGTATAGAAATGTTCAAATCAGAAAGAAAAAAAGCAGCAAATATGGCTTAAAATTTCTTTTAGGTCCTATTTGACACACACAGCATTTTAAGGTAACATAGTTACTTTATTCTATAAAATGACAATGTGTCTAGAAAACATAATGCTGTCCTTTTAAGATTTTGTCAATTTGTCTGATTGTTGGTAGTGATCAGATTTAATACCCTGCTTTTAAAAATGCTCCATTATTAAGGTATCTATTATTAGTAGTTGTTGTAGGTAGTTGATTAGTCAAGCTATCTGCTTGACTAATCAACTAGTCAAGCAGACTAGTTGACTAGTTGCATTTGCAAGATTGCCATCTTGCAATTCACTACTTATCATGAACTGTGACTTGTAGTTTGCTGGCCTGGCCATTGCCTTCCTACGCAATACCACTCTATTCTAATCTCTCTTCACTGCTCTATCTGGGATTTCTCCCATTGAGGTGGATTTCTCCAGTAGAATTTCAACCGGGCCGACCTGCTACAAAGCGAAGTGTAGAGCAAAGGTCTGGTTTGCATCAGGCTAGTAGCTTGAACAGTTGTAGTGACGGATCCACACCATGAAGTCTGTGTTTCTGAGAATGTTTCCAAAGAGGTTGATTTTGTTTTTCTTGAGAGAGAAAAGTATAGTCGCCTTGTTTTAGCCAGCTGATGGAAAGTTTACAGTGAAACATGGGACAAGTCCAGTGGTATGTTTTCAGCGTTTTTGACGTGTCAAATGTGCGTTAAAGATGACGACCGATACCAATCGATTGATTAATGACGTTGCCAGAGAAACCTTTGGTGACTCAGCGAATGTTAGCCTCAGTATGTCGAGACAGAGACTGGATACGATTGAGAAGAAGCTACTCATCCGAGTCTGATAGCTAAATAAAGATCATTGTCCTCTTGAATAATTTGGATTCACTCATGCAGCCCCAAGTTATCAAAGTCAGGTTGTGCACACATCCTTAAAAAGTCTTAAATTCATGTATCTAATATTAAGGCGTTAAAATGTCTTGCATTAATTTAAAAAAATTTACTTTGACTTTAGTTAATCGATGAACTTCAGTTTATGTTGTAGAGGCAGTGCTAGCTAACTAGCTAGCTTTTTAGCGTCTATCATGAGTAAGTGTAAATTTACCGCCAGTTGGCTGGACGACGTTCTGTCCTGATGCAGGTCTTCAAAGCCTTAAGTTTGAGTTTGCGAAACCTGCAGAAACCCTAAAAGAGAGTTTTTCTTTCATTTTACAAGCAGATCATTATATATATAAAAAATATGCCCCATCAACATTGCTTAGCACATCTGCAGAAGATTTCTATTTGCTCATCTTCTTGAGTCAGTGGATCTGAAAAAACGAGCATGAAATATATGGTGTGTGCAGAGTTTCCTGACTTAATTCAACAGGAACGCATGTTCATTCAGATTTAATCAGGCCAACCTCCACGTTCCTAAATCGGTGTGCGGAAGGAGCTTGATTTGACGGGTGCCGGAGGGCGAGGACCCGGCAGACCGGATGACTCAAGTAGCCGCTGACGCTGATGCTGCGCCGCGTTTTTACGACCTGAAAGTGCCTCTCCCGTCCACACACCCCTGTGCCAAAGACCCCCAGATTGACACGCTTCAGCACATACTGCAGTGGGTGCGCAGAAACGCCAAAAGTAAATGGGCACTAATGATATCAAATATGATTACACGGACAGTTGGGTGCAGAGGAGAGTGGTACTATGAAGCAGAGTTTAATGTGGCAGTGGCACATGCGTCCCTTAAAACAACCGTGTGTGGAGGGTTAGGACAAAGAAAACAGGATCTCTAATCCTCGGCTCTTGCATGTCGGTTGTGTGTCAGTTTCTTTGTGGTAATATTTATGGATTTCATCACTCAACTTGCTTAATCCGTCACCTATTGTCTGGCTTAGCGCGATCTGTAATTACGAATACCGTCGCATGGCAGGTAACAACTAAAGGAGCCACCTCTGCCCCCAGTTTTTAACTCCAGCTGCACCTCAAATGACCCCTATAGTTAGTTTGCATTCGGACAGTCTCTTAGAAAATTTGTGTTTATGTACATCTCAGAATTTGTGTTTAAATGTGTAATTATATCCTAGTTAGTTATAAAGTTTTGGTTTGATGAGAGAACTCCCAGTATGTTTACGTTTGGCAAAAGACGTTTTACAAAGAAATAATTAATGAAGTTTCGAATCGCCTTTCGAAAAACTAAAACGGAAATGAGCTGTAATCGTTTAGGCAATGTAAATATGATACTTTATAAGAAAACCATCTTTCTTGCTTCTGTGATTTGAAAATGTATGTGTTTTTTTGAACTTGTTCACATTTTGTCATGTTATGCACACAAACTTCGATCTATTTTGCAAGGATTTTATGTGATAGACCAAAATCTTCAGTGCAGAAATTTATATTTTGCTAGTGGAGCTAATTAATGGTGGCTGGATAAACAACAGTGGAAACAAGATGCCTTAAAAAATAAAATCAGTTTATATTTAGGTTTTTTCACTTCACAATTACTTGGGAAAATCTACAAAGTGTGGTGTGCATTTGTATCGTGCAAAATGTACTCTGCTACCCTTAAATAAAATCTAGATCAACAAATTGCCTTGAGAGGTCGGTGCATATTAGGGCAGAAATGATTGATCAGACTAATCTTGATGCATTGATTATTGAAATGATTGTCAACTTATTTAGCAATTAATTCATAATTAATGGGAGAATACAGACAAAAAAGCCTTTTGCTGAAAGAACAACATATTCAGAGCAATAATGAAGCCAAAGCTGTGCAAAAAATACATACGATTTGTTTTTAAGGTGGAAACAAACTTAAGTTCTGAGTAAAACATATTTACAAATTGTCACGTTGCATAGTTTTAACTTTACCCAGTTGAAATTATGTACAAAAAAAAAAGACTCCTATTAAGCACATTTTGCTGTCCAAACTTGGTTAATCCGACAAATAATCAACAGATTAGTCCTTGAGCTTTTGAGCTTTTCACTTTTGCCTAAAACAGGCTCAAGTGGTTAAATGAAAAATCTTCAGAATGTGCCAATTTTTTAAATTTGATTAATCCACCAAATAATCTATTAAAGAAAATAATCGTTAGTTGCAGCCCCCATACATATTCTCTTTCCTCTTTGTAATTTTTTGAGCTACTTGTGTTTGTCTCATAAAATAAATAAAAAAAAAAAACATTGAAGTTTTGGGTTGTATTGTGACAAAATGTGGGCAATTTTAATCGGTAGGCATATTTTTTACAAGGTGCTATATGATGGAAAAACACTTGCTGCTGGAATGTTATGTAGAAAAAAAATTACATTTTCCCCTCATTCTAGGTTTGGCAGAATTTGGGTAGGTTAATTATGACAAATATCAGCTATATTTTAACATTTAATCCTAAATCATTGTGTCTTTGTTCTGTTTTCTGTGGCTTTCCGCTCTGAAAATGAAATGGTTCTAAGCTCTGTCTGCGTAGCACCATCTGAAACCTGGACGGCGCACACACAAGCAGACACAAACGGATCCATGCCCGGTTCAGCAGAGCTTCGTTTGTGCTGAGGCATGTTTGTCCACAATACAATGATGTGTGTGAGACTGTCTGCATGCGTGTGTGTGTTAAACCAAATGGATGGGCAAGTTGGGCCCGAAAAGGGCAAGATGTGGCGCAGAGACAAATGCCTTTCAAGCGATCGCATTAGGAAGACGATCCTTGTTGTGTAACCCGGCACTCGAAGCATGCCGAAGACGGATGGAGGACAAGGTGCGTGTGTGTGTGTTTGTTTGTGTGTGTGTGAAGGGAATTTTGAAGTGCTCGGCGTAAGCTGCTTTTTTTGACATGCATGTCATTTTAGATTATAACCTCTGCTCCTTGATGGAGGGTTTATGGCCTTTGAAGAGTCTTGGACTAAGAATTAAAAGAGCGTCTTGCTGAACATCCGAAGGTCAAAAGTTTACAGGTTTTGCTGCAAAGCGAGGGTGCAGCTCTCGTAGTGTTGTTGATGGATTGAGAAAGAGCGCTTAATGCTGTTGATCTGGTGACATTGTGCTCTTAAGCAGCGTGTTTGTACTTTCTAGTGCTTATATTTGGAGATATGATGGGATGTAGTCCATACATCTCATGTGGTTTCAGAATACCTGTGTACAGTACCTTGAAAATATGTTAATAGCCCTGGTGTTTGTTTTTTAGCACTTTTTTAAAATTAGGAATCAATGTAATGGTGCAACAGAAAGTGAATATTTGTGAATTGAAAATAAAAAAACGCAAAATGTCTTATTCTGAATTAGTTTTGTTTTACCCACAAAGTAATAAATTAAAGTTTAAATATTTTAATAAAGCACCATTGAAAATACATGAATAGTTTTTGATTCATCACCATCTCTAATTTTCAGCTACTCATGTTCAATAAAAAAAAAAAACAAAGCTGACAGCATTATTGGGAATGTAATTTTTATTATTTTCTCAATTGTTTGTTCCACGAGAGCGTCAATAAATATCAGTAAATAAAAAATTGGGTGGTGTCCTGAAGAAGCCATTTCAAATGTGAATGTTTTTCAGAAACCGTATATATTTTTGAGACGAGCTTGCTATTTTAAGAAGTTGTAAATGTTTTTATCATCATTTTTATCGTGTTCACAATAGTTCCATAAAAAATACTCCGCCGCTCACACAGAAGAGAAACCCCATCAAGAGCAGCGCTAGCTAGCTACAAGCTAGTTTTAGCTAGCTTGTAGCTAGTTTTAGCTAGCATCCAGTCTGTGTCCTCTCTGACCTCCATCTCCCACACCATGCCCTCAACAACCCATCCCCACATCTGAGTGGAAGCAGAAGACCATCTTTACCTTCTCTCCTGCTTTCTTGTTTCATTTTTCCCCCTCTCAACTCTGGGTTTGGTGAAAAGAATGACAACACCGTTAGCATTCCACCTCCTCTCCCCCCTCTTAGGGCTTTCAGCGAGATAACGGCGGTAAATAAAAGCGTCTGTGTGTGTTTGTGTCGTCAAATCTGCTCTGAAGTCTCCCGTCTTTCCAAGCCAGTCTAACCTGACCGAATAACTTTGTCACTGCGGAGTAATTCTGTGAATTTCCACTCTACCTGTTGATTTCCTATGGGGTTAATCAGTGATAGGAATCACCCAGTTGGTGGCAACTAGACACCATGTAAGCAACACAGCTGTTGCCATGGCGATACCTCCGAGGTGCGTTCAAGTGATTGGTATTTGGGCACCTGATCTGCAGTGTGTCGCCCTCCCTCGTTGGGGTGTTGGTGACAACGAGGTCAAAGGTCACACTCGAATCATTGGGTGTGAAAAATGGATTAAAAAAAATCGGCACAGTCCAATTAAGAAGAGTTATTAGTTACTGCTCCCTGTTTATTCTGCCTTTTCAAGGTTCTGGCAGAGGGATTATATAAAGCAAAATGTGTTTTATATAAAGGAACAGGATGAAAAAACCTTTTCTGCTCTACATTTGGTGTTCAGTCTGTAGACTCAATAGGTTTGCAGCATTTTATGTATTTCAGGAATATTAAACCACTCGCTCTCTCCTCGTCTCAGCTTTTCTATTCCTGTTGATATATTTGGTTTTGTTTAATTTTTCATAATAGTTCTGACATTGGTAAAGCTAATAGTTTATGTGGCATAGTTCAAGTGTAAACATGTAGTATTATAATAATAATGTTACAACAATAACAAACTTTAATTTGTGTGTTTTCTTGCATCCTGATATGATTGAACTGATTTATCCACTGTATGTTTTAAGCTCCATACAGATGCAGTCATACACTCATCAGACGTGAATGTATTCATTTTCAGCAGGCTTGAAACGGAGACCATCCTAAAAACTTTGTTAGCTTCAGAAAACCAAGTTTCTTTGGACTCGGTTTCACTTTAGGGCGCCGAATAGAGTCCAAGTTTCAACCACCCAACACCCTTTCCATCCATGTTGGCATAAAACTTCTTTTATAACAACATGTTAAACTATTCACTGGTGTTTTGTTGTGTTCCAGTTTATAATAGTCTTGGTTATGTTTGAGGTTTTCCTTGACTGCCTTAACCACTTTCCTTTAATCGGAGTGGGATACTTGGAGTCAGCATCTTGTCAAAGCTCGTAGAGCTGGGCGATATCAATCAATATCGTGATATATAGAGCAGTTAACATCGATAACAGTAAATAAAAGATAACACTAACCCTCCAGTTCCCCTGGAAAAATATCTTGACATCCAACTTCCTTGCTGAACCCTGAATGTTGCCAAACAAGTAATGCATTTCTTTGGAAGTGAGCTGCTCTTCTTCCTCCTCCACCAGTTCTACCGCCACCGCTTCAACAATGAAACGATTTGAAATTTCCTCCACTTTCTCATCCTCACCGTAGCTTTCACTATTTAATCTTGCATGTGTGAAGGGGAAAATCCACAACAACCCCTAAAATATGCCACCAATCAAATAATTATTCAAATGAGTGTATGTAAACTTGAAAGCTGTGCAGCTCCAGCTTAAAATACATATTCTGAAGGAGAAAATATCTATCATCTTTGATTCTCTATTCTTCTATTTCAACTCCTCTGATGCGGCGTAGGTATTTAGCATGCAGCTAGGGCCTTTCTCTCTCATTAGTTCACATCTATCTGCTATCAGCACATTAGTGTTCCTGGAATGGGTTTTCCACTGTAAGACATACTCGGCAGAAACGGAAAAATTGAGAGAGAGCAAGTGAGCAGGGATGAAGGAAATCTTTCTGGGATGGGAAAAGGGGAACATGGCACAGCGATCGGCCTGGAAGAGGTTTGGTCCCACTGAGGAATTATTAAGAGATGGGCGATAAAGTGGGAAGAGGAAATATGTAAGGCCCACATAGAGAGTGGAGAAAAGGAAAGGAGAAACCTCTGGAGAAACAATAGACAGAGATAAAACTCGGAAGAGGGAACAGGAAAACAAGGCAAAGACGAAGAGAACGAGGGAAGATGGAGGGAGAAGATGGATGGCCCTCTGCAGACCTGCGCAGTGTGGTGGGTAACGCGAGGTCAGCGGTGGACCAGCCAGAACCGATGCTGCAGCAGCGAGGCTGTGGAATGATAATGGCCTGTTTATGTTTGTGGAGAGCCATTTGTTTGCTTGCGTGGCTTTGCATATGCCTGTGTGTAAAAAGATAACCTATTCTCACGGAAGACACCTCTACACTAACAAACAATACAGAAGCATGTACAGCTGTGATTTCAAACACTAAGCCTTTACTTGGCCCAGTAGGACCAGGTATCCCGCCGTTTGCTGCCCAACTGGGCGTTGCATTCATCTGTTGTATCTGAAAACCCTGTTAGACTGATAAATCTCTTCCTGCAGTATGCTCCAAAGTGTGTGTGTGTGTGTGTGTGTGTGTGTGATGTATTTTCTCCCACATTAGCTCAGAGTGGGTGGGGTTTCCTCAGCTTTGATTGTGCCAGCTCAACATGCTCTCTCACACCAATTCCTCGTGTTTGACAGCCGTGACGTGGCAGAAGCGGACGCTTGTGTGTGGCATTTGTGATATTTAACTCGGTGTTCTTTGCTAATATCCGAACATCAAATAAGTTCAGCTTTAATCTTCTACAAGAAGTATATTCTTAGTTTTTAATAGCGGTTTCCGATCTCTGGTTTTTCAAATTCTCAAAGAATTATCTTTAAGAGAATCCCAACACGGCTTTTCCCTGTACATGAAACCAAAACCTGCTTCTTCTGAATGGCTGACGGGGTGTTCCTCAAAAATGCTAGGTTTTACGGTTTCATGTCATTACCAGAAATAAGCTTATCATTATTTCTAAAATGCTATTCCAGGGCATTTTTGTTACTCAACTGCAGTTGTTGGTAAGTTCTTAGTTGTACACAAAGCACTCCTACTACTATTAACAGCCGTATTTGTCTGAGGAATTTCTTCTTGGTTTTGGAGCAACAAGCTCTTCTGACATTTACACAGAGTTTCTTATTAACTACATGCATATTCATTTGCAAGTCTGATCTGAGAGTAACTAATTTCGAAACACTGATGTAATTCTGTGCAGCTCGACGTTTTTCCAGAAGAATAAAGAAATGCGACTGATGGATTGTAGCAGCTTCTTCACAGCTGATATATGGACCGATGTCTACAGTCCGGTCAGCTTATTTGTCACAGAACAGCGTAGTTTTAGATCCTGTTATGCTTTTTTTCTATACTGTTGTGGCTCAGAGGTTTGTTTACTTGCAGCAGCTTGTGATTCCTAGATTTAACTTTAGTGAGTACGTGCAAACTGAGAATAAACATCCTGCTTTTGACATTATGAATCGACTTATTTATGTTCTTGCAAGTGTACTTGTGTTTAAAAATACCCAAGTGCAGTTGCTGATTTGTAATACTAAATAAAGTGGTCATTCCATTCGGAAAACTGGAAGATTAATACCTAAACAACAACTATAAAGTCTTAACCCTTTCATGCATAGAGGTCACTACAGCGGACAGCTATCTAAAAGCCATTTTCTTTGCTTCTTGTGGATTTTTACAGACCACTGAAGTAGACACCAATTCGTCATAAAATACACTATTAACTACTGGCCATCAGCTACAAATGCAAGAAATTATTTTTGTTAAATCCAATATGGCCGACAGACAAAAAAGCACACCAATCGACCCGGTCCCTCCTTCTACTGTATACGACTCTTGCAGGTAAAAAAAAATATTGTGACATTAGACAACCCCTAAAGACCAATACTACTGATGTATTTTTCAAATAACTTTGTATTTGGAGAAAATTACAATTGATCACCTAGAAAAAAATAAAAATTTTTACAAAACTTTTTTTCCTACCTGTTTTTATGCTTTAAGAAAATAAAAAAATGGAAAAAATCCTGACACTAAGTATCATAATTCATGCATGAAAGGGTTAAAGAAAGGCAATCATGAAAAAAATAAAATAAATTAACAACGTTAAGCCTGGAGGGAGCACAAGTAAAACCTGGTGGCCCGCCAGGCTTATAATACACGGAGGGAAACCGTGCATGACTGTCTTGACATGCTAACAGCTTAATATCAGGGCAGCAGAGACAATATTTCGCCTCTGTTTAATTTTAAATCCTTCATGCAGGTGATGATGCCCATTAAAATACTCCTGGTAGCATTTCGGTGCTGAATGCTTGGCGCCTACTTCTATCTTTGCATCTTCAGTTGATAAAGCTGGATCCGCGTTGGTGTATGTAGCTCTGCTGAGATGGTGCGTTTAGCATGTGGGTGTCGCAGCTCCATGTGACCGCTGCTGGAATTTAGAGCTGGGTCCATCTTGTCCGTCCACTGCTGTGGACTGAACCGGAGAGCGGCAGCCGTGTTTTCTGCTCCGCCGTCTTCTTCTCTTCCCTGTCATATGGCGTTAAACTCAAGCTTGGACACCAAGAAGAGATGGGGGCTGGCTCTGTGTGTCCTTCGTCTGCGTCACAGGGCCCTCCGAATCAGGTAGACATCGAGCTGCCATCACTCCGTGTGGATTCTAGTTTTACCAGTCAGGACTTGCTTCAGTATTTGTATAAAAGGGTTTCCCTGCATAGATTAATGCATTTCCTTTGTTTAAAGGCTGCAGCCATATAGAAGCTTATTAAAGGAATAACTTCCTAAATAATTGTGTAACTATTTGAGACTATCAAGGAAGATGTGCATTCGAGTGACACAAACTTTGCGTTGTCAGATTCGTATCTGTTTGGCAAACCAGGCTTGTTCTGTTTTACGATTTGTAGCCTTTCGGGATATTTGTGTTTCTAGTTATTTTAAAACTCAGACTGTAAGTTTAAGTATTCATTTTTCCATCCATCCATCCATCATTTAACATGTTTATCCTTGAGTACTGGTGCCTATCTCTGAGGTTAAGGGTCGAGAGGAGTGGTACACCCTGGTCAGATCGCCAGTCCGTCACAGGGCAACAATGTAAAATTTTTTTCATGTTGGGATTTAAAATTTGAGTATAAAATTTGGAATTTGCATCTCTAAGTTTAAACGATGCAGTTTAGAAATGTCATGGCAGGAAGGGTGTAATATTCACTGATAATTATGATGCATTCTGGTGTTTCCATTCAAAACATAAGAAACATATTTCTATAATTTCATTGCAAACTAAATTTATAGAATCTGTCCAGCAGAAACCTTTTTTTTTCTTCTTCTTCTCACTCCAGTTGGTAAAATTACTTTATCCCGGCAGCACATATAATAGTTATATATAGATATGCTGTCACTGCTAACATCCACTTTCTGCAGCAGTGATTAGTAGGTATAACTTAGAGCCTGCTTATGAAAAGTAATAGAGAATCGCTTCACAGATCATAATTTTTCACCTTCAAAAATGACCTTAGTGCAATAAAGCCCCATAAGAGTGATGTCAATATTTTGTCAATGCAGTTAGTAATTCTCTAATTAACAAATACAAGCATTCTTGTGTTTTAAAAAAAATCAGATGGAAACAGAAATTAAAAGATCCTCATTACTTTGATATTTTAAATGTTTTTTTTTTCTTTCTTTTTTCTTTTTTACAAAACACACTTTCTAACATTAACCAGTGGAAACATTTTTGTGTCCCAGGTTGTCACGGAAGTGTCGCCATGTTTTTTTTTTTCTGTGCACCGGGCAACAATTTTTTACTGTTGGACTCTTAAAAAGTCACAAGTTTCTTCAGAGCACTGTTCAGTCTGCTTGCTGTAGTCCCTGGTAAACCTTTCATTACAGATTAAATCACAATTCACTTATTAGCTCATTAGTTGCTATAGACTCTTTTTACAGAAATGGATGCGACATCACAGTGCTTTGACCAAGTCACGTTCATTTATAATTAAAAAAAAAAAAGTATTCCCTCCGTAACTTCCAGAGGGAACGCCAGGTTTTTACCAGGTTCTAGGATTATTTTAAATCCCATCTGAAGTGGGGTACACACAATATACTGCTTCCTCTTTTATTATTTATAAGGTGAAGCCAATTGTCATTCAACTGTGAATACCGTGTACACTCATTTTTGTCCTCTCCAATAAAAAGCTGTTGAACAATACAGCTCTGACCCATAAGCTCTGGTCGCTGTGTGTCCAACAAGTTCTTCTGTTGAAATATCCCTTTATAAAAATGGTGTTGTAGAAACAAAAGTGTCCTGGGAAAAAAAGTTGGTCGCTTATGTGTTTACATTCACACCCCTTTTGCCTCTGCTTTGATAACTGCCAGTTATGCAAACACAATAAAACAGCAAATAAACAGGAAAAAAAATCAGATTTAAAAGATTTGTTTGCAGAAAAATCTGCTTCAAGCACCAAATGGGCAACTGAGCTAAACGGGTTTAACTCGAGTTTGCATATCAGCAGTTATTTAATGTTTTGTTTTGTCTTTCATATGATATAAATTAAAAATACACAGCTAACTGCATTACAAAAAGAGGCACCGTGTAGGTGTTCATAATAGTGTTTTACATACTTGCACATGGCGTATGGCGGATGCCCTCAGTAGGTGTGGGCAGCTATAACAATGAAACGGCTTTGTAGCCGGATTGCTTCACTGCACTGAAATGTATACATTCAGAACATTGAGAACAAGAGCGCTGCAGAGAGAGGAGAGGACTGCACAGTGGAAAAGCACCGCTGATCCCAGCAGCAGTTTGTGTTGGGACAAACTGCTGCTCTTCCCTTATTAGAGACGTAAATCCTGAACAGTAGCTTTGAGTATGTGACAGCTTGTATGTTTTCCATCTTTAATATTAGGTCTTTGTGGCAATTCACACTAGGATTGATTTTTTTGCTGGATGTTGCGTTTGTGTGTTAGCATCACACCCGTGTGTGTGAACTGCAGCTAATAATGGATGCGCCATATAGCCGAGTCAATACAATGCAGTGAGTTGACTCGTATCCGCTGGCCTCTGGGGAGTTTTCCCAACAATCGATACAGCCTCTGTAAATTGGAGTGACAAACACCCAACTGACCAGCAGCCTCAAGGATAGTGGTCTGTTGGGTCTCCACTTCAAAGCAGTCCTGATCCGTCTTTAACCTTTGACCGCGATGTACCCAGTTGTAAAAGCAACACCTTCACATGGTGATTGCGCTTCATAAATATGGTAAAGTAAGAGCGTATGAGTAAAACTCCTTCTAGCTGCACAGCATCCAAAACCCAGAGTGAACATGCAAAAAACATCTAAACTAAAGCCAACAAAACGAACAACTCAGAACTAATGCAACACTGGCATGCTGCTACCATGAGGAGCGCAATTCTAGAAAGTTTATGTGGTTTAAGGAAAACTTAATGTACTTGTAAAGCCTTTCAAATGTTTTGTAAGACAACTTTAGAATAAAACTAGATAAACGTTGTATTTAGACACGTTGCAACGTGACATTACGAGCACCAGTTCCCTGCTGGAGGGGAAAAAAACCTACTGCTGACAATAACTACCATTGGTTTTAGCTGTTGTCACCTTAATGTGGTAAATATTAAATGTATGCATGAAATATAAAGGAAAACAGGATGCAGTGCTTTGCTGCTAATTGTCAACACCACAGAAACTAGATAACAAGGTCAGGAAAAAGTTTTAATTAAAAAAAAAAATAGCAAGGGTGAGGGAAGTAAGTCAGTGAAGCTAGCTTGACTTTGACAACTTTAACATGTAGATGTGCTTCAGATTTCGGTGTCTTTTTGGTTAATTTCAAAAACAAAATAAAAATAAAAGGCGACCTACACACCAGCTCTGACCAATCATCAGTAGATCAGGTGTTTAAATTGGCTAATCAACCACCGCAATGTTCAGACGATCACTTATTAAAAATTACAAAATAAATATCAAGCCTGAAAACATGATAATGTACCGATCTGAGTGTTTGCATATTTTTTGGTGACGAATCCTGATACACTAGTGCCGTTGTTGTCAGTCAGTTGTTATGGCAACAAGTCTGTGCGTAGCATAGCCGACACAGAGTGAGGAAAAAAGAATGCGAGTGGTTTTGCTTGTGCTGTGGCGCACTGCTCTAAATTAATAATACCTACATCTCCACGTTTCATTTTGTTAACAGAATTGTTCCGTGGCAGCCGTGGGTAGCAAGTAAAAGAAGAGCTTAATTGCCCTCCACTGTTGTTCGCATGCGCTAAATTTGCGGATGTAAACGATAACACGCAACATGTCTTTGTGAATTAGCTAAGCCTTTGTTAGCTAATCAGTTTGTTGTAATGAAAAGCAGATATTCAAAAATGTCTAAGTTTCTACAGGTAGAATAAATATATGAAGTAGGAATAGTTGATCATTTAAAAAAATTTCTATTTGAATATTGAATACAGATGCATGTGTTAGAAGTTGATCTGTAAGCTTCAGACTGACCGTCTGCACTACAGCAACTTTTCTTTCTCCTGATGCCTTGGGAATGCATGGGTTGTTGTTGCCTTCTGTCACCGACGGTCTGTCCAAAGCCTGTAAGTACAGTATGTGGAATGGGAGGAATCCTGCTAAGCCACGCTGTGCAGCTTACAGACTGCGACGTGGGAGCACAGTGCCGCCTGTGACGTCAGGCTGCATCCTGAAAATAGCTGTGAGATCTTAGTTCTACAAGCAGACGGATCCTCTGGAGGAGCGGAGAGAATGACTCAGCTCGTCTTGGCTCACACGGCCAAGATGGAGAGAAAGGAAAGATTCACCGTGAATGAATCAGAGGTATAGATAGGCACCTCTGCCACATTGGAGATCCGGAGCTGAAGGACCGCCGCACTGGTCTAGGAACCCCACGCCTTGACGTGGGGAGCGGAGGACAGGGCTCTTGTTGCTAAGGAATACCTGTTACCTTGGTGATAATGAAAGATGTTTAAGGATGAGTCATCGAGTTTGAACTTGAGAACGATCAGCTGTTCTGCGTGGCTTGTCATCGGTCAGACATGTGTTAGTAATGCCCTGTGACTCTGGTTGTCATTAGCAAGAAGACGTCGTCCTTTCTGCATCTTCATGATGCAGAAAATTTTATACCAGAATAAACTGAAGGAAGATGATGTAAGACAGAGCAAGCTTTATGTACTTGCTGCTTTGTCTGTTGCATGGAGAAAAAAACAAACTCCAAGAGCAGAAAAAGGTGCTAAATGTTCCCTTTTGGTTAATTTGTTTTCAATTTTAACCATCAAAGTGAGAGAAATGTTACCAGAGACATTATAAGCTGTGTAATAAAAACACACTTGAGTCATATTTTAATGACATATTGTGTCTCAAACTAGCCAATCAAAATTGCTGCCGAAATGAGGAAAACCTCAACTTTAATCTTATAGCTCACATGCCCAGTAAGACTGGTGCATGCGTGTTGTGGATGGCTGATCAGCTCATAAGCTGCAACAAAAAAAAACAACAACAAAACAAAGGAGACTCCAAGTCCAGCACTGTGTAGGCGAAGGAATTCGGAGCCACACGTCATTCTCTCTCTCTCTCAATATAAATGCGTCATCCTCTTCTCCCAAGCCTTTTAGCTGGAAACAAAACAAACACAAACTGGCAAGTCAAAGTCCAGGCATGTCGACTTCTGGATCCCGCACAACAACAGAATAATTATTATATGTTTATTATCAGGGAATCCCCTCTTATCAGCATTAACAGATACATAGACATTCTTTCTGTCTGCCCATGTATCTAGCTGGCTAGACAAACCCCTGGCAGATGAAAAATGATATTTTAACCATAAAAAATTGCAAAGCATAATTCTGAAAAGAGAGCAAAACACAGACAAAGCAACAGTATTGATTTTTGAAATCTGTTTTTATTTACGTTTTATTAATTTCATGTTGAAAATGATTTATAAAAATCAATCCAAAATTATCTCAAAGTATTGATCAAGCAATCTCCCAGTTGTTGTAATGTTTCCTTTTTTGACCACTTATGTTTGGTGATGATTTGGTGTGAGTTCAGCCTGTAAGCCATAAGCAATTAATCAATTAATCACACGATAAATTTAAATGAGGGAAATTTGTTTAGAGACATCATAATCCACTTTATTTATTGGTTTCGGTCGAAAGTGGTTTTTGTTCCCATTTTATTTTTGGTTGTCGTGTTTTTTTGGACTTTTAAAATATCTTCCAATTCCAGTGTTCAGCATTCTTTACAAAATTAAGGTTTATTAGTCTTCGAGAGACTCAAAACAACAGTATTGTTATTTATTGCTAGAATTACTGGGATAATTTATCGCCCAGCAAAATTTGTTATAGAAACACGAGCAATTTAGCCATGTTTTTAGGTCAGGGAGAACATGCAAACTCATGCTACCAACGCTAACTTACATCGTGTCGAGCATTTTCTGCATTCCTCACTACATCTGACCATTACTTTGCAGTCATAAACTTCAGCAGGCGGCATGACTCAACTGGTTTTCAGGTGTGAATAATGTCGACATCTTTCGATCTACCTGAACATTTGTCACACTGGAATGTACTGAGCTAATTTTCCTCAGGAGGAGGGCTTTCCTGTCAGCAAACTACCCAGGAAAACATGCTGGGCTGTCTTCTTGTCTTTTTTTCTTTTTTTTTTTACCCGCCGGGGTTGGAGATACCATTACAGGGCGTGAGCAGAGAGATGGGGAACACTGCGCGCAGCCAGACACACACAGACTCACGCTGGGGTAAAAGATGTGACGAAGCAGTCTGGACATGTCGATACTCATAAGAAGTTGAGGGATGGATGACACATTCTGCAGTAGTTTCCCCTCACGCAGTTTTATTGGCCGAAACCTTCTTGTCTAGACTTGCAATATACAGCTACGTCGACTGAAAGTGCGCTTTCTAATATCGAAGCGAGGAGGATTTATTTCTGGTTTACTTGTCGAGGTTTATGCAACATAAACACTGGCTCAGTCCATTTACGTTGGAGCAAAACATTCGTAAAAGTGAACTTATTCACTCAGTGTTTCTGAAAGTTCATTGCCAGCCCAATAAACTGCTGCTTATACAGTTTCTTCCAAAACTAATTTGATGTCAATCCAGCTGTTCTGCAAAGACCTCAGAGGTTTCATAAGAGAACATTAGTAGACGGCATCTTGAAGTGGAAAGCAGGTTTACAGCATGTTTAGCTTCTAAGGCAATGTACCAATGCTTGTTGATACATTCTGGTAGAGATATATAAAATAAGAAAACAAGATAAAACTGCACATTTTATTAAGTATGAAACGAGGTTTTCCCCCAGAAAACTTGCTAAGCCCATTGGTTGGGGCAGTCATTCATCCAGCGACCCACTGTGTTTTTGAGTTAAAAAATATTTAAATTTGACAGGAAACTTGAAAATAGCACTTGATAATTATGTGTTATTGGAAGATTAATAGCTGAACAACAACTATAAAGTCTTGTAAATGCAAACATTAAAAAAAAACTTAAATTAATAAGCAATGTTAAGCTTGGTGGGAGCCCAAATAAAGCCTGGTGGCCCGCCAGGCTTATAATACACTGCTATACATTGTTTGTAGTTGTAACATCAGTAAATGTGAATAAGCCAAGTGGGATGAACGCTTTTCAAGACACTGGAGAATAGCAGTCTTTACGCTAGCTTGATATTCAGGGTGGTTTCTTGCCTTGCAGCTATTCATTTTAGGGTTATTTTGTGCTTTTAGCTCACAATGTGAAGACGGTTGGGTTGCAATGGGATAAGACGATGAACTCTTAGGCACTATGACAACGTGAAAATTAGAGGAACCTTTAGAAAAGAAGAAGAAAATTGACTCTGTTAGCTGATGCTTAGTCACAATGTCTGTATTTACGTGATGTGTTATTTCTAACCATTTGACCATGTGGTTTTTCAACACAGTTAAATAGGCATTTATTAGGTTAATAATTATATATTTCTGTTAAACAACTTACCCAGTTACTCAGGTGTTACTCTGACTAATCATATTTTCAAATGAGAAGAGTTTGAAACCTCTTGAAAAATCTCAAACAAAAACGCCAGCATTTCCACTCCTTATTTATAAAATGCTGTAACCTCATGTGTTGGTTTCTGCAGAACACTTTAGTAGGGGATGGCAATATTTTGTGATGACAATAAAAGGGATAAAAACGATTTACTTCTTTTTGGGTAACCGTGTGGCTGTGACTGCATGACACGGCAATTACAGATCCACAAACTGTGCTTGAGAAATATTCCCATTTGTAACATGCTTCTTTAGGACACCAGTCATATAAAGAAGTGATTTATATCACTAAACTGCACACAGCAACTGCATTTAATATATATATTTTTAATTTATTGATAATTATTGATTCTGTCATTGACCAATAAAACAATCCCAACAATACTGACCATTTTTAGGATTATTTTAAACGTCATTAATTGGAATTTATTGTGACAACGATGACTCAAAATGCGTAGTGTCTATCACAATAAATGACAAATGATAAACAATACGATACATGGTCACCCCTAGGCTTCACCACAGACATGTAACATCACCTGACTTATAATTGCCTTAGTAATTATCTTTTTTTTTTAAGTAGTGAATCTGCCACTGTGGGTTGTGAGTTACTCAAATTTACCGGACTTGTCAAAAATCTGCCTTAAGTCTGTCGGTGGTTGGTGTCCATCTTTCGTGTTTCCTGATCTGTAATTGTTTATCGTTGCGTCCGATCGCATCGGCCTGTTTCCGTATGCAGGTTTTATATTTGGACTCTTTCTGCGCCTGAATAATCTCTCTGTTCATTCTCCCCCTCTGGTCTCAGCCTCAGACCTGTGTCTGTGGCTTCTGTTTTCCTGTGATTATCCACATCTCTGTTCGTGTTTTCCCGTCTCACCTTTGTGTTTCTCAGCCTTCTGCTGCCTTGTTTGTCTCTGCAGCCGTTTTAAGCTGTTCCCCCGCTGGGTTTTCTTTTTCTTCCTGCGACCATGCCTCCTCTGCCCATCTTAAAGAGACTGTTTTAATTTTGCTTACAGCAAAGCTTGGCTTCAGGAAGTTATAGAGGGAGGGAGGCGGTAAGTATTAGTGCAGCCAATAGCAGGATGAGTCTCACAAAAGCACCGAGCTTATAGATGTGATGTATGACACTCTACGTGACTGCTTTGGTAAAGAGGGACGGAACATCCTGCTGCAAGGACAGAGATCCTTGACGGCCTGCGTATTTGAGAGCGTGTGCACGTGTGTGTGTGTGCGCACCGTCACAATGTTAAGGTTTTGAGACCTAAACCCAACAGGCCCCCCTTTTCTGGTGTTGCCATGGTAACAAACAGATAGGTTGTTGGAACCTGTAACCACAGATTTTGTGCAGTCGAACAAAGTCCAAAGTGTTTGACTTCTTGGTCGCCTGATTCTGTTTCAGGCTTAGTCCAGATTTTTTCTTGCATTTTGGCCTTTTATCTGCACAAAAAACTGTTTATCATTCAAATGATTATTTTATAATTTGAAAGAACAAAGACCTGACTCACCACCAACTTATTTGTGTTTGCATGTGCACCTACAGGAAAACTGAGATTTAGGGTCCTGCACATCACAGTCTGTGTCAAATCATGCATATCCATATGCTTCCTTTGACATGATTCCCAGTCAACATCGTCTTGTGTTTTATAAAATTTATATTCTAATGCACTCTTACAAAATAGTTCAACCTGCACATCTGTCCACACAAATGAACTCTTGGGTGTCATGTTTAATTGATAACAGGAACTCATGGTTGTTTTGCATTTTGATTGGCTGACAGGTTTTTGCTTTGCGCTACACTGCCCCCTTCGGGTCTGGCATGTCTAAAAGTCTGTATTTGTGCAGATACAAACTTTTCTGAAACTGATCCCGTGTGTCCAATATATATATATTTTTTTTAAACTATGTGGTGGAAATATTTGTTTTTATAGAGACCCGGCTATGTGTGAATAAGGCCTTAGAGATAACTTTGACACTTACAGTTAAGATGTGACTGTTCCTTAATAAGGAAATGTTAAGCTGCACTTTGACTGTCACTACCTTGAAACGTATTCTCACAAGCCTTAATCTTTTATTTATTTATTTATTTATTGATTTTTACCGTAGTCTGTTGTGTCCTTACTATAAAATGAGCGACCAGTTTTGTGGCTGAAGTTTAGATTTCTGCCAGCTTCTCCAAATCCATCATGTCTCATGACAGACAGATGTTTGAAAGCTCAAAAAGATAAAACGTCAACTTGATGTTCAGTTGTTTTTGCTGTACGTCTTGATTTCTCTCACCGTTTTGCAGCCGAATGAATCACTGAAAAATACAATTTCCTTCTAAATAGCATTTTGTATCTCTGTGAATTTATTTTCAACCCCTCGCTGATGATGAAAGTCACTAACTTTGAGGTTTCTTCACTCAGAAACAGAAACGTTGTCAGTACAACCAAGTAGTGCTTCTGTATGATGGGCTCTCTGATAAAAATGCTTCTTTTCATTGACATTGTCATCCCTTCTCAATATCCTGATACTGTTGAAAACGCTGATATCTGAATGAAAGCACGCCTAACTTTGAAATGAGTCATCTGCTCTTAGAGCTCTACAGTCGTCCTTGTGAGTCATGGCTCGAAACACACAAATCAAGCGGTAACATCTCAGGGTTTGCTAAGTTTTGCTTCACCGTTGTGTTCACAGGCCTGAAACCCAGCAGAAAGCCCTGGTCACTACCCCGCCCCCTCCCCCGCCGCCTCCTCCACCTCCGCCTGAGCTGGCAGGGCCGACGGAGCCGGAGGAAGAGATCCTGGGCTCTGATGATGAGGAGCAGGAGGACCCAGCAGACTACTGTAAAGGTCAGCGTTACAGACACACACGTGCTGAATTTATCCGTTTGGGACCTTCCTCCCTCCACATCTGTCCTGCAGAGCTCGATGATGGAGTGTTTTGTTGTTGTTTTTTAACCCCTCTCCGTCCCTTTTCTTTCCTCTCTCTGTTGCATCCTGATGAGATTTCCAACAGTGTTGCTATAAACATTAGCGTGTCGCAAACATTTCAAGGTTGTTTGGCTCCTGCAAGAATGGAGCAGCTGTAGCTCACAAAGACGAAGGCATTTCATGCATTTAAGTGCATTATGTTTTTTCCAAATTACGGAAAATTCTAGAGAAAGAATTTTAGCATGTAAAATTCTAAATATTTACTCATTATTACTTATCTTTCCTCACTTGTGGTCTATCTTAAAACTCGCAAGTTCTATTCATGTCCATATTTGAAATGAAGAAACATTTGAAAAGGTTAAAATCATGTAGCTGAGAACTGAGACATTTGACACTGAATTCTGGGTCAGAGCGCAATGCAGTTGCCACCTAAAATGAAAGTAGTGAAAGCAAAGTGTCCAGGTTTAAAGGGCTCACATATATGTGCTGATTTATCTAGTTAATAGGAGAAAGTTGCAAACAATGTTGCATGCAAGCAGTTAGTTGCACATCTATGAGAAAAACATCCAGGAGACACAGTTTGCTTGTAATTTGCCACAGATCCGTATTTGAAAAAAAATTACAAGTATTCGTGCAGAATTCAGGAAGATCCTATAATTTCTGCTCCCATTCTGACCAGTGTTGATGTTCAAATGCATGTCGACACATTTTTTCCAATCGAGTCACTGTTAATCTCATTAAAGTGTAGCTGCACTATCATAGCAAAGGTGTTGAAATGATGTTCTATGGAGACCCGTGATAAACTCTACAAGTCTGTCTGTATTTAGTTTTCAACAGGCTCACCCCTAACATTTCACATAAAGATACTACGTATGTATCTTGTAAGGAAAGTAATGACTGTCATGCTGAGTCAGAGCACATTTGAAGTTAAACAATCTCTTTAATTTGGTTGATTTGCCTCAAAAAGAAAAAAGAAACAAGTCCCTGCTGCAGCTAATTGTTGTGGATACAAAAACAGGGTTAATGTTTTGAGAGAGGAGTTATTTAGTGGTTTAATAATGCAATCTGAGAATGGCAGCGGACATTTTGAACTGGTAGACGTACATAAAAATGAGAAAACAAGATATAACTGCACATTTGATTAAGTATGAAACAAGGTTTCCCCCAGAAAACTTGCTAAGCCTGGTGGTTGGGTCATTCATCCACCGTCGTGTTTTTGAGTTAAAAAATGTTTAAATTTGACAGAAAATTTGTATGCATCACTTGATAATTATGTGTGATTGGAAAATTACCTGAACACTAACTATAAAGTCTTAAAAAATGTAAACATTAAAAAAAAAAAAAAAAAACTTAAATAAATAAGCAAATATCTGAACTATGACCTCAAATCCCACTGGAGTTGAGAGAAGTGCTCTTAAAAAGAAAAATACCAGTTATAGTCTGTTTAGATTTCATATTTACAAGATGTTCAGGTTTTCTAGCTCTGAAACAATATATCTGCCCTTTACGAATTTATCAGTTTAATAATTATCAGTGAATTTTGATCAAACCCTACCAATGCTACAAAAGCTTTCTGACTGGAGACAGTGACTTATCTTTCTAAAGAAACAGTCAAACTGTCAGTTTTCACTTCATTAAGACAAGAAATCATCAGAAAAGTGAAAGAATAAAATTTCTTTTATATACTTTGCTTTCACATCATTGTCTGAAAGAAAAATGTGTTTTTAATTTGGCAACTTCAACACACTGTTTACTTTGCAGCGTCTTTTATAGCAGTGTAAAAGTTTTGAGTAGAGGTTTTTCTCTTTGAAGCTTTAAACTTAATGCCTTTTATATCCTTTTTCTTTATCTTTTATTGTGAAAGCCAGTTTTTGAAATCTCACCATTCATACTGCAAAGGCTTTTGAGCTTTCACGCATTGACTCATTTGTCATGCTTGAAATAAACTCTTGTGCACAACAAATCATGCTTACAGCAGCACTTTACAAAAACAAATATATGTGTTGAATTTCTGGCATATTAAAAATCCAGCCCATAAATTGATTAATGTTTTGATAGTAATGGATAATTCATCAGATTTTGGCCTTGATCAATGTTTCTCCATTGTAATCTCTGCAGAAAATATGTAAAAATATAAAGGTCTTGAAAGTAGTGATTATTTGTATTTTCAGTTTATGAATCCTAAAGAGGATATGAGCTCAAGGTCTTTTCTGAATGTTTCATTATAAAGACATTATATTTGTTTTTTGTTATTTTTGTTTGTTTTTTTACTTTTTAACTTTTGATACTTTTAGTTTTTATGTCTTTTTATATTCACATACTTGTTTTAACATTAATTGCCCATTCGGGACTTGAATAAATCTGAAATCTATAATGGATTGATTTGAACAAAGTGCTGCGGTCAAAATATTCCATTTAATGAAAATATATCTTTACTGCATTATTGCAGAGCTTATTGATGGAGACTGTCGGACTGATGTGTTTCAAGCTACAGTCTTACATATTTTTCATATCTGGTGATGTAAAAGAATTTTAATAGTAAAGAAACAAAGTGCATCATCCACATCACCAGAACTCAATCACAAGAGTTGCTTTTCAGGTGACGTATTGGGATGAAAAGTGTAAAATTAGTTTTTGCTTTTTTCACTTTTCCGTACTTAAAGTAGTTTTTAGATGGATTGCTAGTCTGTGATTATATCAGTCATTTTAGGTGAAGGATGTTCATCAGTGCAGACAGAGTGTCTGCATGGCATAGCATGTGATTGGAAATGTTTCCTGCTAATTTGTATAGGATTCCCCGTAAATTGTGATGCATATGTTAGATATGCAGTTAAGACTAAATACATTATTCTTACTGTTAAACATACTCTTCATGAAGCACACATTTCTGTCTGAAGAATATTTGTTTGATGTAATATTCTAATCTGTAACGCTGTGTTTCCGTGTTGCGGTGCGTTGCGTAGATGTTCCTTTAAGTGCTAGCTTGCCGTTGTGTCGGAGTCTGATGCAGCTCTCTGTGTGACCTTCACCTTCCTTGCTTCGCCTCTCTCAGGAGGATACCATCCGGTGAAGATCGGGGATTTATTCAACGGAAGGTACCATGTGATCAGGAAGTTGGGATGGGGCCACTTCTCCACAGTATGGCTGTGCTGGGACATACAGTGAGTCTCGTCACACACAAACACCTTCACTGCAGCACAATCTGCCCTTTCAGAGTT
>NW_006799956.1:1917887-1924771 GCF_000485575.1 Poecilia formosa
TTTTTTTTTTTTTTTTCTGTCTGCACATCCTCTACAAACACAGACGTGACCCAGAAACGGCACTCACTCAAGTCGACACATTCAGGTGCTAGCTTTGAAGCGCACGTCACACGCACCGCAAGCGCACACCACACATGCACTTGTTGACAGAATCCGGTTCGTCTCCTCTCTGACAACTGCAACCAACACCGTCCTGCGCTGGAAACCGAATCTGTCAGCTTGAACTATAACTTGGTTTGCCGTGGCAACCAGGGCAGGTGGCTGACAGGATCAGTAACCAGGAGTAACCTCTCACCGACTCGCTCACAAACTAATTTACTCGGGCCGCTGGTGTTAATTACACTAATGTTGGAAATAAGTTGGAGTTCGGTTGCTGTTTCAGAACCAACTCCAACACGGTGTTGGACGAGTAAATTGTATGCCTTTTGTTTTTGCATATCTAAATTTAACAATGGATTAATTCCTTCTACATACATCCTTTCCAACATTGTTCTCTTTTATTTTGTCTTTAAAACAAAAAGTTAAGATTGTAATTGTGGGTTCTCATTTAAAATTCCTGTCGTATACTGATGCATATAATGTTTATTTTCTTCTAATTTTCTTTCACTGCTAGGGAAAGTACTTTTTAATATAATGTGGTAAATTACTAAATAAATAAAAACATCTACTGATATCATGACATACTTAGAAACATCAGCTTAAATCTTTAATTATAAATTGTTTAAGATTTTTTTTCTATCAGACTCAATAACTGTAAAGTATAAACTATTGTTTCCTACAACAAAAAGCCCAGCAGCTCATCATCTATATTTTTTTAGTGTTACTTTGAGTAGTTTGATTATTTTCCTCCTAATGCAAATCTATCTGCCAAGAAATTAGTTTTTCCATTTCTCAAAGTCTTATTAGTTATTATTATTCTGGCTTTCACAGCATGCTGGAGTAATAACAGAACATAAATTAATAAATGTAGTGCAGAGGCAAGAGAAGGAAAGATTGTACATGCATGGTAATAAAAACTTAAAAAACCCCAAAACAAAACAAGGTAGGGTAAAATAAAATATAAAATAAACAATATAAATCTAAAAAACAAAAATATTACCATGACTTTTGTCCTTGCATAAAAGCTGCGATGTGCAGTAATGTTTTCAAGGAGGCAGCGGTTTCTGTAGAGTTCAAGGAAGTTGATTTCGTAACTAAATCCTTCCTCCCTTTTGTTTAGTTCTGCTCCTGGGCGCCCACAGAGATTTCAGGGGAATATACATATTAGTTAAAAATGGCCCAGAGATATCTGTTAACTCGGCTCTATAATTGCATAACGACACGTTTTCCCAGAGAAAACCAAGCAGAAATTCGGCTTTTCCAGCCTGTCAGTCAGTTTTGCCCGTCTGTGTTTGTGTCGGACTACAGAGTGAAGAACTTCGTGGCGATGAAGGTGGTGAAAAGCGCCCAGCACTACACGGAAACGGCCCTGGATGAGATCAAATTGTTGCGATGTGTGAGAATCTGATTGGTTTATTAATTGTTTTTTTATCAGTATTTGGGTTTTTATCCTTCCTGTCTTTTTTTCTTCTTTTGATCTTGCACTGGTTCACCTCCTTATGTTCCCTGTTTTCTTCTTCTTCTTCTAATTTAACATAATTCTCTCTCGTCCATTTCACCTCCAGGTGAGAGAGAGCGACCCCGGCGACCCAAACAAAGACATGGTGGTTCAGCTGATAGACGATTTCAAGATCTCTGGCGTCAACGGCATACGTATCCTCGTCAGACGTTTTACCCGTTTCGTGTTTTTTTTTTTTTTTTTTTTTTTTTACAACCGTTCCCGTCAGAGAAACGATATTTTCAGCCCTTGACTCATCCAACCAGATGTGTGTATGGTGTTTGAGGTGCTGGGTCATCACCTGCTGAAATGGATCATTAAATCCAACTACCAGGGTCTGCCGCTGCCATGTGTCAAGAGCATCATCAGACAGGTGATGATACACGCGCTGCAACACGCTGCTGCGGTGGATTCCATTAAATATGGAAGAAGCACCCGAAACATGGCAATTCATCAAATTATCCCAGTTTGACACCTTTCATCCCCTTGAGGAATCAGATTTAATCCGCATTCAACATGAATTAGTGCCATGCTCTGTTTTTTTTTTTATTTTATTTTTATTTTTTTCCCCCAATCTGAATAATTTTTTTATTTTCATGTATAAAAGGGAAGCTTTAGCTTTCTGCCGCCTCATCTTACAGAACATTATTGGCTGGATTATTGTGTTAAAACCAAGGTAATTCAGTAGTGTTATTAATATTAGGGACTCATCCGTGTGTCGGGACAATTACAGGGAAAAATGCACATTGGCATGAATGGAAGAAGTGGGTGTGATCATTTTTCATCCAGAAGGTTTTTCATAGCATAATAAAACCAAATAAGAAAAAGAAACCTGATGGCCTTATAAGAGGTTTGCTTTAGTTTGGTGTCTTTGTGTCACTCAGTGGGATGAATAAATATTTCACACGATCTTCCCCAAAACAGCTGCTCTCGTCGTTTACATGATTTGGAAAGAAAAACGAGCTGGAAACGTTGGCTTAAAGATGGATCCATTTCCACTACTGTTGAAGCACCAGCTGCATGGTTGGTGTTCTTCTTTAATAAAAACCCGATTTTGTTTAAGCACATAAAATCTTCGATTGAATAAATTAAGGATGGTCTGAGAAATGGTCGAAGTCTGAGCGCATCGGAAGCTTCTTTGCTGCGTCTTCGCCCACAAACGATGATGATGGCGTAACGCAACCATTCGCTTGATATTCTTACACTTTTTACTGAGCTGAAGGCATGATAGTTGTATGGGAAGAGGCAACAACTGTTCACACTGGGTCCCCATTAAGACTCCAAACACTCACGACAGTCAGCCAGCTCTTGCCTGGGAGGGAAAATGTTGCTGTTGGCTCTTATCTGCTTAAAATATCCAAAGATGCACAACTTCTGTCAACTCCTGCTGCGGTTGGCCGTCCTCAATTTCGAGGCAGCACAACAAGGTTTTTAATTCATTTGGGTCAAACACAGGAGATGCAGACAGCGGTTCAATTTAGACTCGAGCAACGCTGCTATTCTCAGACCCGAGACTTGGGGGCATTTTCCCATCAGCCACCTGATCAGCATGTGAAGTTGCTGAACTCTTTCAGTCTGCCTCTTGAAAGCTGCCCAGACGATGAATAGAGTGATAGATGAGGCTGTTTTCCTCTTCAATCCCCAAAAAGAAAAGAAAGCAATATGAAAAAAAACAAAAGAACTCCAAAAGATTAACTGTTTGGTTTTGGATGAGTGTTTTAATTTAAAGTTTTTGTTGATATGCAAAAAAAAAAAAAAAAAAAAAAAAGAATTGAAGGAGAGAAAAATCAGCGTTGTTATGATTGTCTGTTGATTTAAACGTCTGTGCAGGTCCTGCAGGGTTTGGACTACCTTCACACGAAGTGTAAAATCATCCACACAGACATCAAACCTGAGAACATCCTGATGTGTGTGGACGACGTGTTCGTGAGGCGCATGGCCATGGAGGCCACCGAGTGGCAGAAAGCTGGAGCTCCACCCCCGTCCGGATCAGCTGGTACCAACACAAACACTGCTTTAGTATTTTCTTTTTTTCCCCATTTATGAACATCGTTGGAACAATTAGACGTAAATGAAACCTGGTCTGTTGGTGTGAGGTTGTTACATTTGACATTTGTTCCAGCGTAAAATATGACGGCGCAGGAACTGAGCGATCAAAATAGTCAATAGAACTGAATATAATCTTACAAAGTGCTTTGTGACTTCTCCACTGTGGTGTTTTTATCCAGACTTTCACATTTTTTTCTTAAATAATCATGGAAGCTGTTATTAGAACAACCATGATAACAAGAAGTATTATTTTAGGGACGCCCACCATCTGGGACATACTGCAGTGTGTTTGGCCAGTTACTCAGCTCATCATCTACTTTAGCCCAGAAGGGATTGACCCATTTGCAGAAAGGTTCCTACTTCTAATTCAAATTTCCAGCACGTATCGTCTTCTATTAATTTAATGCCACGTTGTCTCACAGGAGTGTGATGAGATCTACGTGTGATTTTTATATTGTGCAAGCTTCCCTCGTGTATCGCTAACATGTTTTCCGCAATCTGCCAAAAAAAAAATCCCCAGCCCTGGTTCCTGTCCTCGCTAGTTGACATCTTGGTTAATTTCTAAAAACGGGAAGTTTAGAAATTAACTTGAAGCTTTTCTTCTTGTGGTAGCTTGAAGTAACGAACAGTCTGGTCTTTAAAATCTGCTTCACGCAAAGACAAGTCGATGTGTAAGTACTAGCAGCATGGTAAACGCATGAGGTTCCTGCAAGGGAGCTGCAGGGAGTATTTCCTCTTGTCTGCGTTCGTTTTGTCGTTGAGTTAAATTAACACAAGATAGAAGTTGCTAAATCTCTTTCATTAAGTGTTGTCTTTCTAATGTCTTTTAATCAAATTGTTTAAATCAGTTTTATTGAAGTTACAAATAAAACGTAATACTTTAGGCCTGAACACCGAAACCCCGTCAAACTGGTGGTATTTCAATGCCGAGGTGTCAAAGGTCATGAGGGATTTTGTGTGGACTCTGACCGCAGTTCATTGGTACAAATTTTGCACCTATTGCACCTATTATCTTGTTAAAATAATAGGTGCAACAGACAGTCATTTATCTCTTAATTTCACTTTAGTTAAATTTTAAATAGTAGCATAAACAGTCAGTTTAAAAGCTCACATTCATTAAACTCGGCCAAACGCAGCAGTCTTTTTTTTTTTTTTAAAGAAAGAGTGACCTATTTCTCATTTTTGTAGCTAGAAAGACTGAAACTTTTTTTTCTCTTTACCAAGAAACACAAAACATTTAGGACAAGACCCTTTTCACATATAATGTTCTTTAAAAGCAAAATAATAAAAAAAATCTGTGACTAATCTGACTAAACATGTCAGATTAGTCACTGACGTTTCTAGTTTCGTAATAATTATTACTTCTGCATTGGAGTAGAAAAAAGCAGATGATTCTGATTTGAAATCCACATTTTAGTAAAATATTCAAAACATTGTCAAATCTAATGAAGCAGATTTCTTTGAAAAAGGATCATAAAGTTCTTGTTGCACAGAAAGGAAGGAGCTTCTTGGTGCTTCCTCGGCTCCCTCCCTTTTGGCGCTTTGAAGATAATTTTTTTTTTTTTTCTTCACAACAACTTCCTCCACTGGAAAAGAAAAATGTTCCAAAACCTCGATATGAACCCTGTCCTCTTGCTGAACCCCAGTGTGAGCTGTCAGATGCTTGCATCAGTCAGTCTTTTCCAGCAGCTTGCATTTTGTACATTTGAAAGGGAATACAACTACCAACATTGAAAACAAAGAGCGCTCGACGGCGGTGGCAGAGTCGGTCTGCGACTGAAGAGGCAGAGCGAATTCACTCTTTTTATGCCGACATAAACGCCTGTCGTTCGTCTTATGTGCAGCATCGGCTGATCGCCCTGTGATAAAACAGAGGGAATGTTTCAGAATATTTCACGAAGCTGGAAGATTCTGTCCCCTAACAAGGAGGATTTTCTTCTGCAGGTCACACCAAAAATAATGAGGGATTTCCAGAAATAACGACACGTTTCTGTTTATCAGTCCAGAGTGTCTGTGAGCCATTAAGGGAAAAATACGAGAGACTGCACATTCATAATTTTCCATGTTTGCAAAGCAGGTAGGACCAGCGAGTATCTAATGTGTTTAAGACTGCAGTAAATAATTGAAGGCTTTCATCGATCTGCAACGAGGAAGGAAGGCAGTGGGTGTGCACAAGGAATGCTTCTTCATTTGTTTGTCATTTAAACTCCCAACAAAACCCACCAAAGCGGATGCGTTTTCCCCGGATTTCATTTGACATGCCAACACAAAGTGGTGCATAATGTCTAATGTGAGAAGTGTAGCCCAAGTTTTTTTTTATTTTTTTTTAAATTCGGCTTCTTTTAAGCTGACCCTCTTAGAGAAACTGGGTCACTCTTATCTGAACATCTTACAGAGGACTGTTCAATAAAATAATGCAAAAACTCTCACTCCAAGATGCCCACAAATCTTGCAACCATCTATCTAAATTTAAGGCCTTAAGGGGGTAGTATTATGTGATTTCCAGACACATAGTGCCATTTTATACCGTAATCACGTAACTATATTATCTTCAGTTGTTAGGAAAATGCTACACATTTCAAGTATCACTTAAAAGAAATTTTACTTTCTGATCTAATGCCTTGAAATTGGGCCTCCGTCTCTTTAAAATTCTTGCTCTTTCTGAGACTTCAGGAAGTCATGACATGGCTCCTCTATTAACCCTTTAGCGACATTTTTACCAGCATTCCACTGAGATGTAGCTCACATTTCGAGCCAAGCAGATGCTCAGTTCCACCAGCTGTTTGCTAATTGCTGCTGGCTAGTCTGAAGGAGCTGAGTGAAGGAGGGCTGCTCTGTGAGGCAGAAGCAAGGAAGCTTGGAAACTGCAGCTCTGAGGAGGAGCTATACCTTGAAGGCAGGGCTAGGTCCAACCAGGCATTTTCCCACAGCTGTGTGTTTGCCATGGAGATCAAAGTATTTCTCAAACATGCATGAAAGAATCAAAATAACATGATGTAAAGCTCAAAAATATCTATTTTACGTAATACTGCCTCTTTAAAATCATTAAAGAAGTAAGTTGGTCTTTAATATGTTACCTCAGATCTTAAATTTTATCTCGACAGGACTAATTAATCTAGTATAATCTTTTTTTTTTTCTCGCTGGACTTTTCTGTTCAAGCAAAAGTTTGAGTCGCACCCAGACATTTTCACTGCAACTCGAGACAGTTCAGGGTACTGCCAACTAGCTGCTAGCTAG
>NW_006799956.1:1925060-1958051 GCF_000485575.1 Poecilia formosa
TGTGGAAGTTTGTTGTTTTGCAGTGAGCCGATCTTTACCTGAAAGGTCCTGATTGCTGCCTGATCAGAATCTGAAGCCACTCATCTTTGTCTGTCTGTCCGTGTCTTTCAGTTAGCACAGCGCCCCAGCTCAAACCGGTGAGTACGTCTGATGTGAGTATGAACTAAAAAGAAAAAACACACACACACACACACACACACACACACACAACATAAAACAAAGTTAAAAGCAAAACATCCAGGTTTGTCCATGCTTTGGTTTGTAAGCATTTGGTTTTGTTTGCATCTCGGTCAGCAGAGCTCGCTCACAAGCCGCTGAGATCCAAGCAAATGAAACAGTATTCAGAGAGCCTGGGGAGGGGAGATTGATTTAAAAAAGGATGTATGCTGCCCCCTGCTGAGTGGGAGTCAGAAAGCAAGATAATTTAAACAACACAGTCATCGTTTTATCTTTTTCTGTCTGCATATCGGCAGACTTTTTGACCTTTTATAAATAGAGTTTTTTCTCTTCTTCGACACGAAACCCACATGACTATGAAACTCAGAAACATAAGAATATATACGATTATTTTCCTGCGTGGTTTGATCAGATTTGATTGAAAATAATTCTGCAACAGCCTTCAGTTGTGGAGTTTGGTATCATGTCTCATCAGTCAAAACTAATAACTGAATAATCCACCATTGGCATTTCTCATGCTATATGTGTATATCGACGGGTTTTTTTCCTCTGATTTATGGCTATATCTACTTTTTCCTTCTATTCCCAGGTGGGAAAAATCTCCAAGAACAAGAAGAAGAAGCTGAAGAAGAAGCAGAAACGGCAGGCCGAGCTGCTGGAGAGGCGGATGTTGGAGATCGAAGCCTTGGAGCGAGAGGCCGAGATCAGGGAGGAGAGAGCCAAAGAGAGCGGCGACAAAGGTGACGCTGAACGCAGCCTGCCTTCGCCGCAGCAGCAGCCACCACCGCCGCTGCCGGTGGCGCCTCTGGGACCCAGCATGGCTCTGGGAGAGAGCGACGATGACGACGATGACGAGGAGGATGGAGAGGACGAAGAGGAGGAGGGAGCAGAGAGGGAGAGACCTGTCAGGTTGACGAATCATACATGTGAGTTCTGTTGGTGAAACGTCAGAAATGTGTGAATGTCGGCATACGTTTCTCATACAGGTGCACAAGTTTGAATTTACTGTGGATTTTCTCTCATTCACACAGGGTCAGAATCTAACATCAGATTGTCTCTTACCAAGTTGCAGAAAAAAAACATGCTTTTTTTTTTCTTTTGCCTAACTGTGGTTGCACATTTGAAATCTTTTCTCATTGGAAACGGTGAAATCGTTTGGTTTTCTGAGACGAACCTGACGTCTAGAGCACAGTCCATTCGTTGAACCAGTGTTACTGAGTGCTTCAGGTCGCTGCTCCGTTGATGATCAAACTGTGATTATCATTCGTCGGGACGTTAAAGAACAACGCCGGATCCACCGAGGTTCAAACCTTTTTACGACCAGGAAAACGCCGTAACGGAGTCAGCAAGAGGCTGCAGATAACAGTGGTTCTACTAATCGATTATTCTAACAATTAATCGATCAATAGGATCATGCAGTTTTTTCATTTAACCACTAAAGCGTATTTCATACAATATTAGACATACATTTAAAAAAATGCTAATAAATGATTCAGTTCCTTTTATTTTTAAGACAGTGAAAATAAAATTGCCAAAAGTGCAATAGCAGCATTCCCTTAGCGTTTGCTTGGCCTTTTGTAGGAAAGGCTAAAGAATTACTTCCAATGTCAACATGGTGGAAAAAGTTCCATCCCTTCAGTTTGACTTAACGTAAATAAACACAGTGTAGAGATAATTTGTTGATTATTTTTTGGGGATTAATCTCAACTAAAGATTTTTTTTTTCTTGTTACAGAATTTGAAACAGGCGAAACTAAAAATGCCACTTGAGAAGTTCATATAAATGTAGACAAAAAATTGTCTTTCGTCTTAAACACAAAATGTAAATATTTCTGATATTTATATCTGATGGAATGATGCTTTCTGTGGCGTGTTTGATTCGGTTCAAACCAGGTGACAGAAACATGCCTGGAAACGTTGTTGTACTTAAAAAATCGTCTCAAAATTTGCTTCGACAACTGGAATGGAAGCACAGTTTGTGATTCAGCCCGGCAGCATGCAGATGCAGTTTTGTGCTGCCTGTGAATGGGAAGGATGTGGGTCGGCTCCAAGCTGATTCACAGAAACAAACATTTTCTCCGTCTGCCTCCCCTCCCCCCCCCCCCCCCCCCCCCGTCTCTTTCATGTTCGTACTCGCTTTAGTTTGCCTCTCCGTTCGCCTACGTTGTCTTTGACTGGACTTGCTGTTCATCCCCTTTCCACCCACTTGCTGTTTTTCTGCCCTTGTCTTCGTATTAGGCGCAGCGCCTCCCCAGGAGCAAAGCGAAACGCCACAAATCCCCGCTGATAGCCAGCAAGAGGAGGGGGAGGAAGAGGAAGAAGAAGAAGAGGAGGAGCCCACGCCTGTCGCTGAAAAAGACGCCCCCATACCCCCTGCCTCAGAAGAAGGTAATGGAGATTCAGGACAAGCGGAGGAGGAGGAGGAGGAGGAAGAGGAGGAGGAGCCACTGAAAGTGACAGAAAATGAGAATGTGAAGGAAGAGGAGGAGGAGGAGGAGACGGAGGAAAAGGTAGAGGAAGAACAGGCGGAGGAGAAACGGGAGGAGGATGGAGACATCGGAACAGAGGCACAAAAGACTGAGAGCAAAGCCGAGGAGGAGGAGGCAGCTGTGGAAGAGGAGGAGTCAAAGGAGCAGGAGGGGGAGGAGTACGAGGAGATATATGACGACGAAGAAGACGACGACGATACGACGACGACGACGGCGGACCTCTTCACGGACAGCACCTCTCCGGTTAAACCGCAGATCACTAAAACCAACTCAGCTAAAACTAACGGGCACGTCCTGCTGGTCTCCGAGTCGCTGAGACAAAACCCCGGCACGCCGCCCACCCCCTCGCCCACACCCGAGCCCGTCCTCTGCCCCCTGGTGGAGTCCGAGCTCAGCTACACGGACCGGGACATCTCGCTCAGCTCCGGGTACGAGATGTACAACGGCGAAGTGGCCGAGCCGGCGCTGACCAACGGCTCCAGCGAGCAGCACCGCGGCGCCGTGCCCCTCTTCCCCGACCTGCCTCTGGACCCCGAGCCCGGAAACCCGGTGCCCGTGGGGACGGTGGACATTGGGACAGAACCCGCAACAAATAGCCCCACTGCGGACCGCAGTCGCACCGTTTCATCGTCGAGCACAGGAGACACGCCGAAAGGTAGAAGGCATTGGCACAAAGCATGTTTTATTTCCCTTCTGCTTTGCTCTTGCACTAATTTATAACGTTTTATCACATGAAATACCAGCAACATGTCTTAAAGTCTGCGGTAGTGACTTGACAAGCACATGCAGGGTTTGTGAATTCAATTTAAAAGCTGCAGAATTTGTAAGATATTGTGATGGTTATTTTTACCTACAGGGAACCATATTATAGTGCTGAGACCACATTATAACAACATACCAAAAATATATACAGATAATAGATCAGTTATTCTATAAAGTTCCAAAAGACATCTAATAGTCATGAGTATATAGTGTGAAAGCTTTGAAGGATCCAAGCGGAGTTTTTATTATTACCTTGTTGGAAGGTGTCAGCTCCTCTCATCTGTAATGATCTCCTTCCCAGATTTCATCAACACTTCACTGAATAATGTCTACAGAGACAAAACATTCAAATCTGCAAACTAATGTGAGATAACTGCACGAACAAACAAACTCTGTTTTAGAGACTGATTCAAAGTTTTCCACCAAAACTCGTCCCTCTCTGCTTGACTCAGCACCAGTTACTCATCCACCTACGTTTGACATTTTACTATCATTACCTTGAACTGTTGCTGAAGCAGCTGCTTGATGTGAGGTTACATGTCTGTCGGTGTGTAAGCTCTTTTTGTCTGCAGCAGTTATCCCTCAGTTAGTGAAGAGGTCTGAACTCTATTGATTAGCTACGTTACTGTCGTTCAAAAATACGTTAAGATTAGGGTCGTTTTCACTTGAGCGTCAGCTAAAAGTACATCCAACTTAACCTCCTTTAGGTACCTTCTTTCACCTTTTCCTCTACTTCGGACTGTCGTCTTTACAGTTTACTTCACTCCTGAGAGTAGCGCAGCGCACAGTAGCCATCTTCACAGTCAGACGACCAACTGTTGTGGGTTTTTTTTTTAAAATAAAGTCAATTTTAATGTTTCATGATGCTTTAATTTGTTTCAGACTGACTATGGTTTGTATAAATGCTTAACTGTAGGCTTTAACATGCATTAAAGAAAAAAAAACATTTATTTTGAAGGTGTGGCAGCTTTTATTTTGAGCAGTTACATGTAGAGGAAACCTTGCATTTTGGAGAAGAGCTGGGATTCCCCCCCCCCTGCCTTGTTCATCAGATACTGTTAATTTTTGCTGATTTAGGTATTTTATTTTTTCCTTTGGGCCATTTTGCGACTATAAAGATTAACAAACATATTACCATTTCCTTGATAATCTTAACAAATAGTTTTTTTAAACAATTAATTTACATTAATTTTATATGATTTACTAAGAGTGAAAACAGCAATTATTGTTTTTAAGTCCCGTTGAATAAATATACAAAATTTAAAGAATGGATTTTTCTTTTTCTTTTGTTTTTTTCTTTTTTTTTTCTGAAATTTTCTCATGCATCTGCAAGACGAGATGCATTGATTGGTGTTTCAGTGAATGTGGTGAACGTTGTGTGCTAACTGTGACGCTCTGTCCACACCCAGTCAGGGCCAGAGCTGCAGACCTCCTGATCAACCCGCTTGACCCCCGCAACGCCGACTCCATCAGAGTCAAAATCGCTGACCTGGGAAACGCCTGCTGGGTGGTGAGAGGAAACCTGGACTTTTAATGGGAACATTTGCATAGACATGTTTGTTTTTCTGTAGACGTTTTAATATTTTTAATAAATGAAAATGGAAAACATTCCAGCGTTTGGCGTTGAATATCCAGATCAGATACTTTTAAAATATATATATGTATATATATATCATAAGTGTAGCTTTGCTTATGATGGGAGATAATTTGGTTTTGTTTTTTATTGTAGGATAAATTTGTAATATTCCCAAAGTGCAGAAGTATTGCGTTTAAATTTCAAATGTTTTGCTCACAAGCGATGCAGGATTTTAGAAATACAAATCTGAAAACTGTGGGGCACCTTTGTAGTTTCCCCCTTTTGCTGGGGAAATGGTAACTGCTAGCGCTACAATGTAATTAAATCAAAGCACACTTGAAATTAAAGTGGTCCAATCAAAGTACATTCCCTAAATTCAGTTGAAAGTTTGTGGCAAGACGATGGAAATTGATCATCTCCGTTCAGTCGGACAAAAACCGGCTAAAATTTCCCTCTCTAGTCTGCAAAGCTGATGGAGACCCTGGGTTGCTGAAAAGAAATGCACACCGCACTTTTCAGATTTGCATTTGTGAAACGAAATGAAAAGTCACATACACTTTTCCTTCCCAAAACATAACATGAATGTCATTATTAATATTGATAATAAGAATTTAAAATGCTATATCTGGTAATATTGTTATACTTATTCTCGGCCGCTGCTATGTTTATTACTGTCGATAATTAGTAATAAATGCATAACAGTGCTCTATTTTGTGCTGGTTTATCATAAAATCACAATCACATTTATATTGTTGTTCAATAGGATGTGACACAATCTAAAAAAATGTAAGAGGAGTTATGAGTTTTACAAGGCATTTAACATTTAAGGTGGAATTGGACCAAATTACTCCCTTTAGAAACTTAGCTTCCACATATTGGTAACCTATGCAGAATAAACCAGGAACGAATGAACATCTCCAATACAGACGAAGAGGATCAGGAACGCGACAGCCATCAGACGGCGTTCCAGTCGTACTGTTTGCCGTCAGTCTGGCCTCTTTTTTTTTTTTATTTTTTCAGCCAGCAGAAATCATTAAATCCAGGCTGCTGAGCTGAACGCGCTGGCAGGAGCTGCGATCCAGCAGCTATAAACACAGCAGCAGCCGAGAAATCTTTGGTCTTACGTAAGCCGACATGCAGGAATAAAAGCAGAAGTGCAGAAAGCGGTTGATGAGAAAACAGAAATGGTGTCTCACGCTCGATGAATAATAAAAATAAAAAAAGCAATGCTCCAGTAGGGGGAGAGTTTTTGCCGATTTCTTGTCGATTCAGAAACACCAACGTGATTCTTCTCCCGTTTTTTTTTGTTGTTTTTTTTCCTCTCCTGAACAGCACAAGCACTTCACAGAAGACATCCAGACGAGACAGTACCGCTCCATCGAGGTCTTGATAGGAGGCGGATACGGCACGCCGGCGGACATCTGGAGCACTGCCTGCATGGTGAACAGAACCGAGTCCAAAACGCAGACGACACGTCGTCCATCCCTTCTATTATTATTATTATTATTATTATCATTATCATTATTATTATATTGTTTTCTGTCAGGCGTTTGAGCTGGCCACAGGAGATTATCTGTTTGAGCCTCACTCTGGAGAGGACTACTCCCGGGACGAGGGTGAGTATTTCAGTAAAATGTTGTACGAGTTGGTTTTATTTTATGTGTTCCAGATTATTGAAATCTGTTCTGGATATTTAGTGAATGTTTTATTACGTTTGGATCGTTCTTTATTCAGGCTGGGATTAAATCACAACAAACAACATCAGAGATTCTCAAATACTGTAATGGGACGCTTAGAAGTTTGATTTTTTTAATTATTTTTTATTTTTATTGTGGTTAAAATTATACCTGCACACTCAAATAGATGCATTCGCTCAGCTAAGATTTGATTATGTGTTCCTTAGCAAGTTGAACATCAACCAAACACTTCTTCTAGCCATCGACAAGCTCCTGGGATAATTACATCTGATCGTTTTTACTCGCTTCCAGCTTGTTAAGCGATTGAGACCATCTCAAAATTTAATAATTTAATAATTTTATCTGCAAATTTACAGCCTCAAGAGCCATTTCTGCCCACAGGCCAGCCAAATAACTCATTTAGAGCCACAAATGTCACATGACTTTCCTTCTTTCTTTTTTCTTATAAACAGCTTTATAATTTTCAATAAGCATCTATTCTCAGAATTTTTTATTTTTTAAGAACCAATATCTTATCTCTGATTTTCCAGACTTACAAAAAAAAGAGATAAAACAGAAAATTTAGCAATGAAGAGGATGGATCTTTTTTTTTCTGATGGATCTTTTTTCTGTTATATTTGCTGGTGGCTGTAAAACGTGTGTGAACAGGAGTGACTAATATTCACTTAGCTAAATATTAGGGTGGGGAAGGGTTTATGCGTAAGCTTGCCAGGTTGTAGTTTTGAAAAATAAATTCACTGAAGTTGTTTGTTGCGCACACCCTGAAAAAAGAACGTTCTAACGCACCTTTAAAGAATCTGTCAGCTTTTCACCAGCACTGAACGTCCACATCATCAGCAAAGTGTCTTACATATATGATGTCTCTCCATTGTTCGAATGAGAGCTTAAACTCTCCGAGTTAATTAACTTCAACAGTTTTTCTACGTGGACATTAAGATGTCTCGTCTCTTTTGCAAAAAGATTATTCCGAGCAATGGAGATCGTTTTAGCAATGTGTTTTGTAAATGGATAAACTGATGAAGTAAGCTTAGTTTAGGAATCCCTTTCCCCAAATCCTCCTGTCCACTGTCGACTTTAAACCCTCACCTTGAGCTCTGCCGCTGTGCCTCCGTCTTCATCTCACTGCTCGCCACAACTCGCGTCTCTCACACCAACAAAGCGCACCACGCCGCTGGCGTCATTTAGTTCCTAGCAACAGGGTTCATGCGGGTCCTTGAAATCCTTGGAAATGCTTGAATTTCACTCAAGTGTTTTCAAGGTTTGGGAAGTGCTTCATTTCTGTGCAAACTCCTTAAAATTCAGGCTGCAGGGGTTTGTAATAGTCTGAGGCTTGATTGGAAGCGTTTTTTGCATTGAAACCAGATATTTTGCTACAGCTAATAAAAACTTTTTTTCCTCACTGTCTGAAGTTAAATTAGACTAAACCTTAAGTTGTTTAGCTCGGTTAGAATTACCAAAATTATTAGTGTTTTAATAAATGCCAGAAAACTTTTAGAATTTTTTTTTTTAACTTTGTATATTGTGTTAACTTAAATGACCAAATTAAATGCTTTAACACAATTTGTTTGAATTACTTCAACATAAGTAATCCAAACTGAAACGCTCTAAATCGGTCGTTTTCAGTAAATAGATGACGTGGAAATAATGGTTATTATTTCGAGTGGCTCTGTGACTTATTTGCGTAATTGAAAAAAGATTGTTGGCTTAAGTTTTTTTTCTTTCTTTTTTGCATTAACATTATTGAAATTGGGGAACTTTTTGATAGATGAGCGTTTTGTTCTCGGACCAGTCAGGTGTGTAAGAGAGACATTTAAAAACATAACATTTAGCTTTATTTTAATCGTCTTCTGCTGTTTAATATAAGGTACTATCACAAGATACCAGTTAGAGTAATAAATGACACCATAAACTAGAGAACTGAAATTGTCCTGTTTTAGTTAATTTGTATTGTTTTTACCTCGAAAGTGTTGTGCTGAAAAGTTTAAAATCGTACCTGTACAATGCTTGAAAAGTTGTTGAATTTTACGGCGGGAAAAACGTACGAACCCTGCAGCAAAAAGGTAGCAGGTTGTAACGTACGCCTCAGAGCCTCATTAGTTTTTCGTTCCTGTGTTTCTATCTGCATGCAGACTCTCTCTCCTGTAGAGCTCAAACATTTTTCCTCATCCTCCATCTCTTCATCTCGTCCAGCTCTCTGATTTCGCTCATCTTGTTGTTTTTCTCCTCGCTCGGTCGGCTACTTTCTACTTGTTTTTTTTTTCTTGTTTTTTTTAAGACGCCAGGATCCGAGGTCTTTGTTGGTTTTATCCCGATTTCCACAGAAGCAACTTTTGTTCCCCCTCCACTGAGCCCACGTTATTTCAGAATCGTTATTTCGATTTTATTCGTCTCATTTCCTCACCACCTCACCACCTGTGGTGCCGCAGCTTATTAACGTGTTTGTCCTTCTTCATAATCTCTGATTGTCGTTTTTTGTTTCCTTCTTCCTCCTCCCTCTCTTTGTGTCCCTCCCTGATTTTTTTTTACTTTCTCACCCTTACACTCTTGTTTTATTGATTCCGTTTCTCCCTTTACTTTTTGTCTTTCACTCAACTTTTTCTATTTGCTTTTCCCCTTTCTTCTTCTCCTCCTCTCCCCTCCCCAAAAGACCACATAGCCCACATCATAGAGCTGCTGGGCTGCATTCCCAGGCACTTTGCGCTCTCTGGAAAGTATTCCCGGGAGTTCTTCAACAGAAGAGGTAGCGATGGCCTGAGAGCTGGGTGGCGCCGAGACACACGGATGTCAAAGAGGGACAGAAAACGGACACAAGTAGACCGTTTCAGTTTGCCACCAATTGGGCGTATCGATTCAGAACGATCAGTATTCGGCCTCCAAACGTGTCCCTCGGGGCGGCAGTGTGTGTCGGCAGCCGTGCAGCCGACGGCATGTGTGTGTTGACGTGTGTGTGCATGCTGTCACGCTGAACCGTGCCTGTTCCCTTTTGTGACGTATGTGATGGTGGGGGCAGACCACATCGCTCTGATCACGGAGCTCCTCGGGAAGGTCCCGCGCAAAGTGGTAGCTGCTGGGAAGTTCAGCCGAGAGTTTTTCTCCAAGAAAGGTAAACTGAACCGTGGGTGGAGGCCTCATCCTGGGTGGTGGCAGGAAGTGAATGTGGGGGGTCAGAAGCCGGACGAGCTTTTGTTTTTTCATAGGAACTCTCAGGCAGAGTACGGGTAAGTATGAAGTCACGGCAGGTTTCCTTTTTGCCGTTGATGTGAAATGTCTCTCAAAAGTTTAGAAAATCCGGTCGAAATCTATGTTATTTTGTGCTAAATCCTTAGTTGTAAGGATTTTTTTCCACTTGCAGCACACATGTTGTAAACTCAACTGATTTCTTACAACTACTAAGGCTGAAACGATTAATCGTGATTAATTGAAATAAGTAATTTCGTAATCAATTAATTGCTAACTGTAGTCAACAGAAGCCAGTTGCTGAAAGAACAACACAATCAGAGCAATAATTAAGCCAAAACTGTACAAAAAATATATTTTTTTTTTCATTTAAGATAGAAAAAAAACATCTTTGTCTTTATTTGTTCTACTCAAAACTCATTTGGGAATTTTAGCTTCACCTGGTTCAAATTCTGTAAAAGAAAAAAAGAAATCTCCCTTTGCTATCCAAATGCTAATCGGTTAATCCTAAAAAACATCAGCCCTGCACTGTATTGATGTTAAAGTAATAAGGGCTCAGCTTTGTTGTTGATAGAAGTATTTTCTTTAGCTGCCGATTTGTACTTTGCTTCAAATGATCAAGCGTACCCAAAGGAATACGCTTTAGGTATTCCTTTGGGTACCCATAGTGCATAAAGTGTTTGCACTTTATGCAAATAAGGTGTTTGCATTTTAGGCAATAAAGTGTTTTTTTTTTTTTACTTAAAATGGAATTAAATTGCTTGTTTGTTTTTATATTTTTAATGTATCTCTAATATTGTTTAAAATGAGCTTAAGTGGAAATGGAAAATCTGCAGGATGTGCTAATTTTACTTATGATTAATCGATTAATCGTCAGAATATTTGATTACTAAAAGAATCTTTAGTTGCAGCCCTAATAATTACCCGGTTGCACAACTCAGTTTACTCAGTTTGAACTCGTTTTATCTTTTGGCCTGAAATAAAAATAAAAATAAAAAAATAAAAACTGAGAAATATGCATAAAAAGCTTTTAAATCAATGCAGCTTTTATTGCATCAGCATACTCTTAAATTTTGAGAAAATCTTTAAAAAAAACGTTTTATCTAAATAACAAGTAGAGTTAAAGCTGTAAGCGGCATTGGGCTCAGTATCACTTCTGTTTATGAGCACACACAGTGACGAGGCTGATGGGGAATGTAGGGAAAAAACATATCTCCAAAGATCACTGAGAGTTTAATGTAGAGATCAGCCAGTCTCCATAGCAACCTTCAGATATTACGTCCATGTCAAGTGATTGTTTGGGAGTGAAGTAAGCTGTAAAGATGTGAAGTTTATTGATGACTACCAGGGCTTTAACTAAGATAAAAAAAATCTGACAGAGAAATATGAAAGTATTTGTAAGAATTGCCATTATCATGTCTCACTCCTCTGTGGCTCTGCTCATCTCTAAGCCTGGTAAGTGGACAGACCTGCGTCCGATCAAGCTAATAACCTTTCACTCTGTCATTCCTTCACTTTTTAAGGTTCTGTTTTTGGTGCTTTCCTTCCTGCTCATAAATCCTTCCTTTGTGTGTCATGAGATCTGAATCTTCTCTGAGCATGCTCTTGATGTCTCACTGTTCACCCTTTTATCTCTCGGCGCTCTGTTAATCTGAACTGACTTCCCAACTCTGCTCCTCGGGGAAAGCGGGGGGTTCGCCTGTGGGCCACAAAGCCTTTGGTGGGCCGCTTGACCTTGTTTTTTAAAAATTTTTATGCATGATGATTTTTATTGAACTGTTGGGAAAACATAGAGTGTCTATGCATCCTTAAAAAATCTTAAATTTATAAGAATAAATTTCAAATTGTCCTTAAATACATTGATCACAGGTCTTACAGCTTATTGTAGCAGGACTATTTAATCTCGCATATATAATTTATTTTTCTCGTCCGACTTATAAGTCGGGCAAAGGTTTGAGTTGCATGCAGATTAGGTTCTGTAACTGGAGGCAGTTGAGGCTAATGGTAACTAGCTGCTAGTCAACAGAAGCTAGTTACTTCTGTTGACCAGCAGAAGTAACTAGCTACCTAGGTAGCTTGCTAGCTAGGTAGCTACCAAGGTAGCTTTTTGCGTCAACCATTGGTAAATGTCCAGTTGGCTGGACGATTGTCTTCGCCACTGGCTCACCGTGATGACGTACATTCTGTGCAAAAAAGCTTAGCACTACTGTATAAAACGTACAATTTTCTTTTGCACATTTCTGTTGCGATAGAAGTCTTGAATTTCATCCATAATACTCTTAAAAAGGTCTTAAAGAAACCCTGCATAAGCTAAAATTGCACTTAAAATATTTTTCTTAATCTCTAGCCAGAATGCCTGATAAATAGAAGACATTCTGTCACGGTGTGAAGAGGTTACCATGGCAGCCGTGGTTTTAAGCGAACCTACTGGTCGAGCCCCATCATTAACCAGTCTCAGCGCTCTTTCTTCCCTGTCAGAGCTGCATTCCCAACCAACTATTTCCATCTTTTCCTCAATAATGAACATGTTACTTGCATCTTCGTCTTTGGTCATTGTTCTCTCTCTCTCTCTCTTTCTGTCCATCTGCCTTCTGTCAGTCTGGTGTTCAGCCAAGACTCTGCAGGCTTTCACAACAATGATGCAGCACCTCACTGATTAGCAATCCCATAAATAGAAGGAGGTGAAGTAATTAGTGAAATCAGCTGCTGTTCTGTTTGATTGTAAAATAATTGCGGCTCTCGAAAAAGTGCCCGTCGGTTTTTTTATATAAGATGTCCAGGCAGACCATCGATTCGTACTGAAAAAACAATTTATAGAGTAAATATCTTAATACATAACATAATATCTGTGACCTAAAATAATGAGAGTCAGGCAGCTGGTAAAGCAAAAGAGCTGCTGCTCATGGGTCCCTTTTTGTCACATGCTGGTCATTTTTAATGTTGCAACCCAAAAAAAACCCAAAACGGGATAGTCGGGGAGACTCTTGCTCACTAATGCTAAACATAAAATTTAGGTTTTAATCCATAAAAAAGTCATTCTATTATTACTCGTTAGTTTCCTTAAAGGTAACGCATTTGTAAATTGTAGACAAAGGAATTTAGAATGAGAACTTTGCTGCCTTTATAATGACCTGAACATTATTTGGCCCAACTGAAATTTTAAAAGATGCAGGAGAAATCCCAAAATCCAATATTTTTGTGGTCAGTGAATGCACCTTACCAAGACTGGGGTTCTGAACCATTGTCCTAGATGTTCAAGTACGATAAAACTATAATTCTTCTTCTTGCGTTCCTGAGCAGGTCTGGGTCATCATGAGATTCTCACGGTATAACATTGGCTAAAAAGTCATGGTTTCATAGTATTGTAGCATGATCGCACAGAAAAAAAAATCAAAGTAGCAGCTAACTAACAGCTTATTAAAAATAGTCTTGCCTTGTCTGCTGGTGCTCTCTTAATATTAACAACAAGGCTGTCTGTGGTTTTCACGACTTCCAAGTATTTCCAAGCAATTTTTCTTTGACGCAAGAGGAAAATGTAGGAGGCCCCCATCTCTTACAGTGTGCTGTAAGAGATGGGGGAGATGGCAGCTTTGTGTGACCCCCAGGTCCATACGGGAGGTGGAAACTGTCATTAAAAGCCCTTTAAATCCCAAACGGTATGATGGAAAAAATGTTTTTGAAACCGTAACTTTTAAAACCCCTGTATACATATTGGTACCGGTAACCCAACAATGCCAACTAGGGAGTAACCTTGCCCACAAACATGTTTATTCATAAATGTTTATGCAGGTTTTTATTACAGACCCTTATAGGATAATTTCACAATTTTAAAGAAAAATAAGAGTTGTTACAGGTAACAACACTGCCTTTATTAGCATATCAAATAGATGTCATAGCATCTATTAATGGTGTTCAAAGTATCTTTGTGTTCTTTCATCTATGAAGGTCTACCCTTGTTTTTCTTTGGGGAAAAATCGGTGCTGAACTTCTAAAACCTCAATGTTTAATGTGTGAAACGTGCAAAGCTTTGCAGTGCGAATGGCCGGGACAAGCTACAGTTGATGGATTAGATTGGAGATCTATTCTATATTTATCCCTTCTGTTTGGGTGCCAACGCTGACTATGCTCCATGTGCCTCCCTGCAGGCGAGCTGCGGCACATCACCAAGCTGAAGCCGTGGTCTCTGTTTGACGTGCTGGTCGAGAAGTACGGCTGGTCGCACGAAGACGCCGGCCACTTCACGCAGTTCCTGCTGCCCATGCTGGAGATGGTGCCTGAGAAGAGGGCCTCGGCTGGGGAATGCCTAAACCACCCCTGGCTCAGCTCATAGCCGCAAACGTCGACCACACCCCGTCTCCGTTCCCCTTTCACCTTCCCCCCACCCCCCACTGTGAGCCCAAACATCGACCTCTGTTGGCAGCGAGTGGAGCCGTCACGTAAAGAGACGCTGCGTCCCTCCTCTTCATTCCAAGCGCACCTAACCAGGCTTTACTCCTACATGGGGAATGTAAAAACAAGCTACTGGCAATTTCTACAACAAAAAGGAACGGTAGGATGAGAGGATGGGTTTCATCAATGAGAACAAATATGTCGCTGCCTCTTCTGGCATCAAGACGTCAGCCTCTTCTTCATCTGTTTTCTTCTTAGTTTAAACTATTGAACTCTGTTGACCTCCACGGTAAGAAGAGTCCTCAAGAACCTTTGTTGCACTGCTGACAGACGGCCTCGAGCTCCATCTTCCATGAACAACTGGAGCCCGTAAGGGTGTATGAGTGTGGGTGTGCATTATTTTGCGAGAGAATGAACGTTTTTGCCTATGCCATCGTATATAACCACCTTAAAGGAGTACCAACATTATACTTTACGGTTTACAGCGTGCTTTCTTCCATGGATCCAGTCCTAGAAGAAAAAAAGAAAAAGCTCATCTCACCCAACATGGCTTTTTAACATCCTCTACGGTCCTGAACTGGAACTGCAAGGGGAAGAAAAGAGGACATCACACTGATGCAGAGAAGGTTTATAATCAAAACAATCAGTATTAACCTGGAGAAGAGTCTGCTTGGGGTTAAAGGACTTTATTTTGAAATGTATGGAGAGACTGCTGAATGGGCAGGAAGGAATATGACAAGCCAATGATGGTTTCTGGTTTCAGTTCATCTTTAGGAAGTATCTGTGACCTCCTCCACCTTCCTACTAAGGATCGACACTTTTCACTCCAAGGTTTTGACATTCTCTTCTGACTTCATTCCTAGGAACAATTTTTCTTGAATCCTTCTGTGGCACGTTTACTAGATCCGATTGGTACTACCCCAACCGACCCATCCGTCTTTTTGCCCTCTGGAGGAACCCCGACTATCTCCCTGAGCCTCCCCAGAAAGGGGGCGGTCACGTGGAAGGTTGCACTCGTCTTTGTAAATGTCTTTCAGGGATTTGAAACCTTTGTACATAGAACTAGATTTCGCAACGCAAATAAGCGACTGTGGACAAATTTGTGGACAAACACCCCAAGTATCATTCCAAAAAAAGAGAAAATAAAAGTAACAAAAAAAAAAAAAAACCGTTGTTGGCAGTACTTGACATCCCCTTCGGAGAAACAGGAACGGGACATTCTGCCTCGACTGAAACTTGGAGGAATGCTCAAACTGTGTCGTGCTGCCACCTGGTGGCAGAGTGGGAGTACTGCAATGCTAGTCTCAGTGCCAACACTCTGAGAAGTTTCACCATCTCTGTCTACTTAATCACACACACACAAATCTTGAATCATCACAATTAATCCAGTTGCCTATTTTTCGCAATAAATGAAAAAAAAAGATTATAATTAAATGGTGAGATATTTTTTAAAAACTATTTAATTCATTAAAAATATAGGGGGGAAAATAAAAAACAACTTCTCTCTGGTTGTTGTGACCGTAACAGAAAATTGTCTTATACTGAGGTGATTGTGTTTGTCTATTAGAGATGTTTTTATTTGTTTTGTCATTATTATTAATTAATAATATTATTATTGAAGGGTTTTTTTTAAAGAAAAAAAAAAACACCTCTCCCCTCTTATTTTACTTGAACAGTGCTGCCCTCTATGGGCCGTTGATGGTGGCGAAAAGAAAAACTGTTTTGCAATAAAGGGTATGTGATGAGATTTTTGTTTTTCCCCCCCAATTTTTGCACCGAATCCTCTCGATCTTCATCGCTCAGCCATGCTGACTGTTCTTCCTGATGACATCGACAGAATTAAGTTTTGTCTGTTTTTCATTGACAGATTTAATAAATTGCAGATTAATGGATTCTTTTGTCTTAAATGTAGTCATTTGTTTTGGTTTGGAGTTCACTGTCGCGATTAGAGACCACACAGGCAAAGGTAGGAAAAGAATCCCAATTATAGATTGTATTACATTTTAATGGCATGAATGTTGAGAGCATGTCTTATAACAGGCAATTAAAATACAAAAAACAGTACAGTTGGCCATCAGTACAAATGATACAGTTTTCTGATCAACTCTAAAACAAAATCCATAAAACATTAAAAGAAGATAAACACTGCAGGGATAAAAGTGCCTTCAAAAGTATTCATACCCTTTCAACCACAACAGATATACAGTAGTGCATAAATGTCAACAGAATAAAAAAAAAAAAGCCCTTTTATCTGAAATTTGAAAATAATGCTCATTCATTCATTTTGACTGCTGCTTCACACAGAATCGGAAAACATTTTAGTCTCAAGATGTTCCCTCAAGAGGACTGAATGCTAACCCACACCACACTTTTTCACATTTCGGGCGTTTTAAACCAAAATAAAAACATGGTGGTTGTGGTTTTAGGTCACGATTCTGAGCTTGGTTGTGTTGGTATAACAAAATTCCACATAGATACGAAAAGGTTTGTGGTTTTAACCTGAAAAGTGTTTTAAGGGGTAGGAATACTTTAGGAAGGCACCAATTAAAAAGAAAACCAGGCAACTGAGAAACAGCTTGGGTTTCTTTTAGGATTCTGTTATTTCATCTTACATACTTACTGAAATGTCCTCTGACTGCATCCTGTGTCTGACTCACTGATTAGTAATCAAACTATTTCTGCAAAATGCATCGACTCATCAGTGAGTGTGCTTTTAAAGTTCATGCCCATGTATGAAAAGCTCCTACTTAATACAGACTGCAGGAGACGAAGCGTAAACAAAAGTAATCAAAGTTGTTGCAGCCACTAAACATAAAAGACGCCGTGAGGTATTTACGTTCTGGACTCTGCTGAAATGTAATGAAATGATCTCGTGACCTACCGGGGAACATTGCATTGCAGTTCTGACGAGAACCTATTGAAACAGTACTAAGAGGACGTGCTGTAGACTCATAGTACCTGCAAATTCACATAATGACTGCGCAGCTGCCCGTCTTCTGCGTCTGCTGATTGGGAGTGCGTGCGCATCAGAGCAGCGACGCGCAGTTCTTCAGCAGCAGGGGTTTGGCCAAATCCAGGATGTCCAAGTTGGGATCGAGCGACCTTCCCAGCCCCTCCAGCACCATGATGGCAAACACGATGGATGCAAAGTTACTCTCCAGCTTCACCTGAAAAACACCATCAATGAGGAATATCAGGTAGCGACACACTGTTTTACTTAAAANAAATCTCCCTTTGCTATCCAAATGCTAATCGGTTAATCCTAAAAAACATCAGCCCTGCACTGTATTGATGTTAAAGTAATAAGGGCTCAGCTTTGTTGTTGATAGAAGTATTTTCTTTAGCTGCCGATTTGTACTTTGCTTCAAATGATCAAGCGTACCCAAAGGAATACGCTTTAGGTATTCCTTTGGGTACCCATAGTGCATAAAGTGTTTGCACTTTATGCAAATAAGGTGTTTGCATTTTAGGCAATAAAGTGTTTTTTTTTTTTTACTTAAAATGGAATTAAATTGCTTGTTTGTTTTTATATTTTTAATGTATCTCTAATATTGTTTAAAATGAGCTTAAGTGGAAATGGAAAATCTGCAGGATGTGCTAATTTTACTTATGATTAATCGATTAATCGTCAGAATATTTGATTACTAAAAGAATCATTAGTTGCAGCCCTAATAATTACCCGGTTGCACAACTCAGTTTACTCAGTTTGAACTCGTTTTATCTTTTGGCCTGAAATAAAAATAAAAATAAAAAAATAAAAACTGAGAAATATGCATAAAAAGCTTTTAAATCAATGCAGCTTTTATTGCATCAGCATACTCTTAAATTTTGAGAAAATCTTTAAAAAAAACGTTTTATCTAAATAACAAGTAGAGTTAAAGCTGTAAGCGGCATTGGGCTCAGTATCACTTCTGTTTATGAGCACACACAGTGACGAGGCTGATGGGGAATGTAGGGAAAAAACATATCTCCAAAGATCACTGAGAGTTTAATGTAGAGATCAGCCAGTCTCCATAGCAACCTTCAGATATTACGTCCATGTCAAGTGATTGTTTGGGAGTGAAGTAAGCTGTAAAGATGTGAAGTTTATTGATGACTACCAGGGCTTTAACTAAGATAAAAAAAATCTGACAGAGAAATATGAAAGTATTTGTAAGAATTGCCATTATCATGTCTCACTCCTCTGTGGCTCTGCTCATCTCTAAGCCTGGTAAGTGGACAGACCTGCGTCCGATCAAGCTAATAACCTTTGCACTCTGTCATTCCTTCACTTTTTAAGGTTCTGTTTTTGGTGCTTTCCTTCCTGCTCATAAATCCTTCCTTTGTGTGTCATGAGATCTGAATCTTCTCTGAGCATGCTCTTGATGTCTCACTGTTCACCCTTTTATCTCTCGGCGCTCTGTTAATCTGAACTGACTTCCCAACTCTGCTCCTCGGGGAAAGCGGGGGGTTCGCCTGTGGGCCACAAAGCCTTTGGTGGGCCGCTTGACCTTGTTTTTTAAAAATTTTTATGCATGATGATTTTTATTGAACTGTTGGGAAAACATAGAGTGTCTATGCATCCTTAAAAAATCTTAAATTTATAAGAATAAATTTCAAATTGTCCTTAAATACATTGATCACAGGTCTTACAGCTTATTGTAGCAGGACTATTTAATCTCGCATATATAATTTATTTTTCTCGTCCGACTTATAAGTCGGGCAAAGGTTTGAGTTGCATGCAGATTAGGTTCTGTAACTGGAGGCAGTTGAGGCTAATGGTAACTAGCTGCTAGTCAACAGAAGCTAGTTACTTCTGTTGACCAGCAGAAGTAACTAGCTACCTAGGTAGCTTGCTAGCTAGGTAGCTACCAAGGTAGCTTTTTGCGTCAACCATTGGTAAATGTCCAGTTGGCTGGACAATTGTCTTCGCCACTGGCTCACCGTGATGACGTACATTCTGTGCAAAAAAGCTTAGCACTACTGTATAAAACGTACAATTTTCTTTTGCACATTTCTGTTGCGATAGAAGTCTTGAATTTCATCCATAATACTCTTAAAAAGGTCTTAAAGAAACCCTGCATAAGCTAAAATTGCACTTAAAATATTTTTCTTAATCTCTAGCCAGAATGCCTGATAAATAGAAGACATTCTGTCACGGTGTGAAGAGGTTACCATGGCAGCCGTGGTTTTAAGCGAACCTACTGGTCGAGCCCCATCATTAACCAGTCTCAGCGCTCTTTCTTCCCTGTCAGAGCTGCATTCCCAACCAACTATTTCCATCTTTTCCTCAATAATGAACATGTTACTTGCATCTTCGTCTTTGGTCATTGTTCTCTCTCTCTCTCTCTTTCTGTCCATCTGCCTTCTGTCAGTCTGGTGTTCAGCCAAGACTCTGCAGGCTTTCACAACAATGATGCAGCACCTCACTGATTAGCAATCCCATAAATAGAAGGAGGTGAAGTAATTAGTGAAATCAGCTGCTGTTCTGTTTGATTGTAAAATAATTGCGGCTCTCGAAAAAGTGCCCGTCGGTTTTTTTATATAAGATGTCCAGGCAGACCATCGATTCGTACTGAAAAAACAATTTATAGAGTAAATATCTTAATACATAACATAATATCTGTGACCTAAAATAATGAGAGTCAGGCAGCTGGTAAAGCAAAAGAGCTGCTGCTCATGGGTCCCTTTTTGTCACATGCTGGTCATTTTTAATGTTGCAACCCAAAAAAAACCCAAAACGGGATAGTCGGGGAGACTCTTGCTCACTAATGCTAAACATAAAATTTAGGTTTTAATCCATAAAAAAGTCATTCTATTATTACTCGTTAGTTTCCTTAAAGGTAACGCATTTGTAAATTGTAGACAAAGGAATTTAGAATGAGAACTTTGCTGCCTTTATAATGACCTGAACATTATTTGGCCCAACTGAAATTTTAAAAGATGCAGGAGAAATCCCAAAATCCAATATTTTTGTGGTCAGTGAATGCACCTTACCAAGACTGGGGTTCTGAACCATTGTCCTAGATGTTCAAGTACGATAAAACTATAATTCTTCTTCTTGCGTTCCTGAGCAGGTCTGGGTCATCATGAGATTCTCACGGTATAACATTGGCTAAAAAGTCATGGTTTCATAGTATTGTAGCATGATCGCACAGAAAAAAAAATCAAAGTAGCAGCTAACTAACAGCTTATTAAAAATAGTCTTGCCTTGTCTGCTGGTGCTCTCTTAATATTAACAACAAGGCTGTCTGTGGTTTTCACGACTTCCAAGTATTTCCAAGCAATTTTTCTTTGACGCAAGAGGAAAATGTAGGAGGCCCCCATCTCTTACAGTGTGCTGTAAGAGATGGGGGAGATGGCAGCTTTGTGTGACCCCCAGGTCCATACGGGAGGTGGAAACTGTCATTAAAAGCCCTTTAAATCCCAAACGGTATGATGGAAAAAATGTTTTTGAAACCGTAACTTTTAAAACCCCTGTATACATATTGGTACCGGTAACCCAACAATGCCAACTAGGGAGTAACCTTGCCCACAAACATGTTTATTCATAAATGTTTATGCAGGTTTTTATTACAGACCCTTATAGGATAATTTCACAATTTTAAAGAAAAATAAGAGTTGTTACAGGTAACAACACTGCCTTTATTAGCATATCAAATAGATGTCATAGCATCTATTAATGGTGTTCAAAGTATCTTTGTGTTCTTTCATCTATGAAGGTCTACCCTTGTTTTTCTTTGGGGAAAAATCGGTGCTGAACTTCTAAAACCTCAATGTTTAATGTGTGAAACGTGCAAAGCTTTGCAGTGCGAATGGCCGGGACAAGCTACAGTTGATGGATTAGATTGGAGATCTATTCTATATTTATCCCTTCTGTTTGGGTGCCAACGCTGACTATGCTCCATGTGCCTCCCTGCAGGCGAGCTGCGGCACATCACCAAGCTGAAGCCGTGGTCTCTGTTTGACGTGCTGGTCGAGAAGTACGGCTGGTCGCACGAAGACGCCGGCCACTTCACGCAGTTCCTGCTGCCCATGCTGGAGATGGTGCCTGAGAAGAGGGCCTCGGCTGGGGAATGCCTAAACCACCCCTGGCTCAGCTCATAGCCGCAAACGTCGACCACACCCCGTCTCCGTTCCCCTTTCACCTTCCCCCCACCCCCCACTGTGAGCCCAAACATCGACCTCTGTTGGCAGCGAGTGGAGCCGTCACGTAAAGAGACGCTGCGTCCCTCCTCTTCATTCCAAGCGCACCTAACCAGGCTTTACTCCTACATGGGGAATGTAAAAACAAGCTACTGGCAATTTCTACAACAAAAAGGAACGGTAGGATGAGAGGATGGGTTTCATCAATGAGAACAAATATGTCGCTGCCTCTTCTGGCATCAAGACGTCAGCCTCTTCTTCATCTGTTTTCTTCTTAGTTTAAACTATTGAACTCTGTTGACCTCCACGGTAAGAAGAGTCCTCAAGAACCTTTGTTGCACTGCTGACAGACGGCCTCGAGCTCCATCTTCCATGAACAACTGGAGCCCGTAAGGGTGTATGAGTGTGGGTGTGCATTATTTTGCGAGAGAATGAACGTTTTTGCCTATGCCATCGTATATAACCACCTTAAAGGAGTACCAACATTATACTTTACGGTTTACAGCGTGCTTTCTTCCATGGATCCAGTCCTAGAAGAAAAAAAGAAAAAGCTCATCTCACCCAACATGGCTTTTTAACATCCTCTACGGTCCTGAACTGGAACTGCAAGGGGAAGAAAAGAGGACATCACACTGATGCAGAGAAGGTTTATAATCAAAACAATCAGTATTAACCTGGAGAAGAGTCTGCTTGGGGTTAAAGGACTTTATTTTGAAATGTATGGAGAGACTGCTGAATGGGCAGGAAGGAATATGACAAGCCAATGATGGTTTCTGGTTTCAGTTCATCTTTAGGAAGTATCTGTGACCTCCTCCACCTTCCTACTAAGGATCGACACTTTTCACTCCAAGGTTTTGACATTCTCTTCTGACTTCATTCCTAGGAACAATTTTTCTTGAATCCTTCTGTGGCACGTTTACTAGATCCGATTGGTACTACCCCAACCGACCCATCCGTCTTTTTGCCCTCTGGAGGAACCCCGACTATCTCCCTGAGCCTCCCCAGAAAGGGGGCGGTCACGTGGAAGGTTGCACTCGTCTTTGTAAATGTCTTTCAGGGATTTGAAACCTTTGTACATAGAACTAGATTTCGCAACGCAAATAAGCGACTGTGGACAAATTTGTGGACAAACACCCCAAGTATCATTCCAAAAAAAGAGAAAATAAAAGTAACAAAAAAAAAAAAAAACCGTTGTTGGCAGTACTTGACATCCCCTTCGGAGAAACAGGAACGGGACATTCTGCCTCGACTGAAACTTGGAGGAATGCTCAAACTGTGTCGTGCTGCCACCTGGTGGCAGAGTGGGAGTACTGCAATGCTAGTCTCAGTGCCAACACTCTGAGAAGTTTCACCATCTCTGTCTACTTAATCACACACACACAAATCTTGAATCATCACAATTAATCCAGTTGCCTATTTTTCGCAATAAATGAAAAAAAAAGATTATAATTAAATGGTGAGATATTTTTTAAAAACTATTTAATTCATTAAAAATATAGGGGGGAAAATAAAAAACAACTTCTCTCTGGTTGTTGTGACCGTAACAGAAAATTGTCTTATACTGAGGTGATTGTGTTTGTCTATTAGAGATGTTTTTATTTGTTTTGTCATTATTATTAATTAATAATATTATTATTGAAGGGTTTTTTTTAAAGAAAAAAAAAAACACCTCTCCCCTCTTATTTTACTTGAACAGTGCTGCCCTCTATGGGCCGTTGATGGTGGCGAAAAGAAAAACTGTTTTGCAATAAAGGGTATGTGATGAGATTTTTGTTTTTCCCCCCCCAATTTTTGCACCGAATCCTCTCGATCTTCATCGCTCAGCCATGCTGACTGTTCTTCCTGATGACATCGACAGAATTAAGTTTTGTCTGTTTTTCATTGACAGATTTAATAAATTGCAGATTAATGGATTCTTTTGTCTTAAATGTAGTCATTTGTTTTGGTTTGGAGTTCACTGTCGCGATTAGAGACCACACAGGCAAAGGTAGGAAAAGAATCCCAATTATAGATTGTATTACATTTTAATGGCATGAATGTTGAGAGCATGTCTTATAACAGGCAATTAAAATACAAAAAACTGAGTACAGTTGGCTATCAGTACAAATGATAGTTTTCTGATCAACTCTAAAACAAAATCCATAAAACATTAAAAGAAGATAAACACTGCAGGGATAAAAGTGCCTTCAAAAGTATTCATACCCTTTCAACCACAACAGATATACAGTAGTGCATAAATGTCAACAGAATTAAGAAAAAAAAAAAAAAAGCTCTTTTATATCTGAAATTTGAAAATAATGCTCATTCATTCATTTTGACTGTTACTTCACACAGAATCAGAAAACATTTTAGTCTCAAGATGTTCCCTCAAGAGGACTGAATACTAACCCACACCACACTTTCACATTTCGGGCGTTTTAAACCAAAATAAAAACATGGTGGTTGTGGTTTTAGGTCACGATTCTGAGCTTGGTTGTGTTGGTATAACAAAATTCCACATAGATACGAAAAGGTTTGTGGTTTTAACCTGAAAAGTGTTTTAAGGGGTAGGAATACTTTAGGAAGGCACCAATTAAAAAGAAAACCAGGCAACTGAGAAACAGCTTGGGTTTCTTTTAGGATTCTGTTATTTCATCTTACATACTTACTGAAATGTCCTCTGACTGCATCCTGTGTCTGACTCACTGATTAGTAATCAAACTATTTCTGCAAAATGCATCGACTCTCATCAGTGAGTGTGCTTTTAAAGTTCATGCCCATGTATGAAAAGCTCCTACTTAATACAGACTGCAGGGGACGAAGCGTAAACAAAAGTAATCAAAGTTGTTGCAGCCACTAAACATAAAAGACGCCGTGAGGTATTTACGTTCTGGTCTCTGCTGAAATGTAATGAAATGATCTCGTGACCTACCGGGGAACATTGCATTGCAGTTCTGAAGAGAACCTATTGAAACAGTACTAAGAGGACGTGCTGTAGACTCATAGTACCTGCAAATTCACATGACGACTGCGGAGCTGCCCATTTTCTGCGTCTGCTGATTGGGAGTGCGTGCGCATCAGAGCAGCGACGCGCAGTTCTTCAGCAGCAGGGGTTTGGCCAAATCCAGGATGTCCAAGTTGGGATCGAGCGACCTTCCCAGCCCCTCCAGCACCATGATGGCAAACACGATGGATGCAAAGTTACTCTCCAGCTTCACCTGAAAAACACCATCAATGAGGAATATCAGGTAGCGACACACTGTTTTACTTAAAACCCAAACAGCGAGGCACCGGGAAGAAAAATATCTTCTCACTGATGTTTCCTTTATTGTGATTTAAATAAATATATAAGGGTGTTTTGTGCGTCTCTTAAACGAGACAAAAATTTCCAATGGTTTACAGCTCAGATTAAAAAATAAAGTTGCAAAAAAAAAAATCTAAACTTGGTGCCTTTCCATTACTTTCAAACTGGCAGTTTTGGCCCACATGGCAACAGTTCTGATACCTCTGCTTTACTCAGAACAGTTCCTTTATTTCTAAAATAAATGAAGCCATTTACAAATCTCTTGCAAAGATACCCGCTGGCTTCTGGATGTTAATATTCAGAGGAAAGTCTCTTTCTTAATAATTTCAACTCATCTTTTTTTTTTCCATGTAACGTAATTTTGATAATCAGAAGGGTTAAACTTGTAAGTTTAAAACTTTAGATCACAAAGGAAATGTACTTTACCTTGTGCTTGATGAGCAAGCCAAACACCTTAGAGAGCAAATCAGCTACTTGAATCTAAAAACAGACAAAAGATGAACATTACTGATGCAGATCATCAGTAAAAGTAGCACCAAAAACACTGAACTCTTAATAAAAATGAGCCGAGCTATGAAGCAAAAAACCCCGAAAACAAGGAGTTACAGCATTAAACCCTAAAAACTTAACCAGCTGGTAAGACATTTAAACCCTGCTAATGAAATCAAAGAACTGTGTTAAGACATGGAACAGATTTTAACATTTCCCCCAAATAAATGTAAAGATTAGAAGTAATTCAAGATTACATTATTTTTTACAACACATCTATTACGACTGAGAAAACAAGTTGGACGAAAGGCAAAACTACCGTTCCCAGAGAGAGGGTGTTGCTGACGGCATGATCCACCAACTCGGCCATCTCCTTCTTAAAAAGCACCACGTCTTTGCACTCATTGGCTCGGGCATGGTGCAAAATCAACTCCGCCACCCTGTCGCCCTGCAAAACCCCACAGCTCCTCTTAACTACACGTACATCTGATAATTATCGTACATTAAAAACGTACTTTCCTACTGAACGACAGTTGAAGTTCCTAATACCTTGCGCAGCACCACCGCCGTGAAGACGGCCTTGAAGTTGGCGAGATCGTGGTCGCTGAGCTGAGCCACGATGCCGGCGTCCAGCAGCACCAGCTGCAGAGGACACGGGTCTGGTCTGACGCTGACCACCACCGTGTCTAACAAGTCCGTGAGGGTGGTCTTTCCGTGGCGGCGGTGGTGGTCCCCGGTGGCACCAACTTCGTCACTGGAACCAGCGAGAGACTTTGGATATTGGACCAGGATGTTGCCAGGATGCAGATCTCCGTGGACAAAGTTGTCCACAAACACCTGCAGTGGAGATGTAGGTGAAGATGGCTGATAAAAGTGGTGACTTACTTTAAATATGCGCCACTGTAAGTAACACAAGTCGAGCGACGTCGTAACGTTTGCCGAGCTTCACCATTTTCAGCAGGGTGTCGACTCCCATCCTGGCTATTCTCTGCTTCACCTCCTGAGGAATCTCAGAGCTCAGGTAGTTTGAAATGGGCTCGCTCTCCTACAAAAAGAACCCAGACATTTTCTAACATTTTCCAATTACTGAATAACGCTTGAGGTGTCGGCTATCTTCAGAAACCACATACTCACTTCAAAGGTCTCCACTAAAATGTTCCTGGTGACAAACGGGCGTAGCGGAGTCGGGAACTTGATGTTCTCCATGTCGCGGAAGTTTTCTTGGAAACGCTCGATGTTTCTGGCCTCGAAGCGGAGATCGATCTGCAGTAAAACGCGTAAAAGCACGTCCAGTGAGGTCACTTCGATACATGCTGGGGTAAATTTCTAAGCTGTATTCATGCAACAAAGAAATTTGGTTTGGTAATTTAGTGTAAGAAACTAAACCAAAACAAATGCTAATTAAAGTACCTGTTTGGTCATTAGCTTCTCAAACTCCTCGACGACTTCACAGAGACTGAGCCACTTGAGTCCGGGCATGCAGTGCAGCAGCCAGCTGCCTGCTTTCATCAGCAGCAGGTCTATCTCGACCTGCCTCCTGACGCCTGGATGGACCACCTGGAAAGCAGGAAAAAAAATTAATTACATCTTCTCCTTCACTTGCAAAAAAATATGAGGTATGACATACTTTTGTAATGAACGCAAAAGCATTAATTCCACTGCAGTTCAAGAATGATACAAATTTGGTCCGTTCAGCACAGGTGGTTGATGCAGACAGAGACTTTATATTTTTATTTAGGGTGAAATTATTACCGACATGATTTTCCTTCAAGGGAAAAAGTTAAGAACACAAAGTATTTGTTTCTTTATAAGCAATCTTGAATCATAAGTAGAACCATGTTTACTCAGGGACTTTTGCTGAAAAGTCAACTTTGCTGCACCCAAATCAACTTTTATTTAATCATTTGAACTTGACTAACCATGTCAACCATTTTGAAACAAAGTGGCCGAAATTTCTCAAAATGACCTCAAAATTTGACGCTGCTAAATTAGCTCAAATTTTGAAAACTAGATGCCTTTCTTTTGCTACAGCAAACGTGCAAAATGCTTTGTTAGCTTTGGTTCTATACTGAATACAAAAACAATCAAACAAAATTGGATTATTTACTTGGTTTTATTTTTATTTTCTTGGGCTTAGAGTACTGTTAACTCGACAATTTTGGCCCACATGACAAAAAGTTTGCACAAAAGGCATCAGTATAAATGATGTCACTGTTTTTCATTTAATCTGTAAAAAAAAATAAAAATTAAAACTACATTGTACACTACTGTGTGTTCATCTCTTAAATAAAATCCAATGAGGTTTTTGGCTGCAATGAACCAAAATAGGGTGATACTTCAATGGGGCATCATGAGCACTTTAGCAAGGCACTGTAAGTGTAGTATTTCCAGACTTGCCTTGATTGCCACAGGTATCAGGCGCTCCTTCTCGTTGCCGCTCTCCCCTGGCTGCTGCAGAACGGCACCCACACCGCCGAGGCCGGGGACCTCCCAGGCTTCCAGCAGGTCTTCTCTCTCCATCTCTTCTACAATCGAGTGGAAGGACGGGTCCTCCACCTGATCGACCCTGGCCCAGCCTCTGTACACCTGGGCAACACACCCTGAACCCACAGGCTCTTTGCTGTCGAACACCAACACTCTTCTCCAGGCCTCGCCAAAGGCCGTGCGGAGGCACTTCTTGGTGTGGGCCCAGGAGTGAGGGCTCACCTTGACGTGGAGCCTGGAGAAGCATTCGCAAAACTCTCGAGAGAAGATGTCCCGCCTGGTGCTGGCCCACTGTCCCAGCTTGATGAAAGTGGGACCCGAGGTCTCGGTCACCCACAGCAGGGCCTTCAACCAGTAAGACGCACAGTGGGTGGACATCAGGGCTAAGGGGTAAAGGAGAAGAAGAGGACCAAACTTGCAGAGAAGCACCAAAGCACGAAGGCTGAGACGAAGAAAGAATATCACTTTGTGGACTTGGACTTTTGCAAGGGACTTCCTGTCTGCTGCCTTAGGTGAAAGAGTGGCTTCCTGGCACTTGGCTGCAAAGGATGAAGCACTGACAGCACCCCAACACCACAGCGTGACCTTGGGTATGTGAGTGAGAATCTGTCCTCGTTTGATCAAACATGTCCGCTGGTTCTGCACGAGCCTGCATCTGGCAAAACAGCCCGCTCTTTGCAGAGTGGACCTCAGGTTGACCAGGAGTCCTCTGGCTCCAAATGCCAGCATCGTGACCATGCTGTCAAATATCCCCTTAGCTTGGTGCAAGAGTCCACATTCGCTGGTGCCCTTTTAATAAAATACACCAAAACGAGGAGAGTATGGCCTCTCATGCAAATATCCGACGCTGTAATGCAGATATTCCACCTCGAGAACAAAGCTACGGCTTAGACTAAGACCGTCTGTAACCGACTACACGAATATGTCTCTGTTCTCACATTACCTGGACCTGCGGCGCAGAAGGGCAGCAGTTGCGGCTTCCTGTAGCAGAAAGCGCTTTGGTGTGTTTCTACTCTCAGTGTGGATAACAAACACATTTCACACTCCAATAGGCAGGAATGTACATCTAAAAATATCATTCATTTCCACTGAGAACAGAGCTACCCATGAAAACGTTGCAATAACAACTCGCTTCCGGGTATGACGTTTCGCCGGGAGATCACGTGACCTTCACGTTGTCAAGGTAGCCAAACCTCCTTTGGCGACGCAGCGCGAATACAGAATAACTAATTACTTTTTTTCGTTGAGTATTATCTTTTACTCAAATCTCGTTAGTGTCGCTGTTCGAGTTTTTGTTCAATGTTTCTTTCTTGTTTTTCTAACCTTTAATGATCAAATTTGGATTACAAATTACAAATGAAGCGTCCCTGCGTAATGACCTTTGTCATGTTAAAAGTGAAACCTTAAATAGAAAAAAAAAATATTCAATTTATATATATAAATATAAAACAGGAAGTAAAATTAGGTCCTGTAGAGGGGTCATGTGGCCACCAGATGGAGACAAAATCTTATACTTTGCCGTATTCGGTGCTACTTGGACGTTTGCAGCTGGTTCAGAATGCTGCTGCACGACTTTTGACAGGAACTCGAAAGAGAGAGCATGTGACCCCTTTCCTGGCCTCACTTCACTGACTGCCTGTATATTTTAGGATTCATTTAAAAATTCTTATGTTTGTTTTTAAATCACCTCATAATCTTGCCCCGGCTTACCTCTCTGAGCTTCTTCACCCCTACATACCCTATCGGTCTCTCAGGTCCGCAGATCAGCTGCTCTTGGGGGTACCAAGATCAAGAAGGAAGCTCAGAGGGGACAGGGCTTTCTCTGTCATGGGTCCTAAGTTATGGAATGACTTGCCTTTGCAGGTCAGAGAGGCCCCTTCACTGTCCACTTTTAAAGCTCGTCTTAAAACCCATCTATTTTACTTGGCTTTCTACTCCAGCGGGATCCAGTTTTAAATTGTAGGTTTGTTTGTTTTTTAAACTATAAGAGTTTTTATTTTTTTAATTTTTTGAATTGTTATGTTGTGTTTCAATGTACAGCACTTTGTATCAGCTGTGGTTGTTTTAAAGTGCTCTATAAATAAAGTTGGTATGGTATGGTTTTGTATCTTTTTAAGCATTACAGTTGGACGCAACAGGATGAAAAGGCTCAAGCAACTGATACAAAAGTACGTACTTGTGTTTAGATAAGCGTATTGCTGGTTTAGAAAGTATCTAAATGTAAATTTCATGAAAATTTCTTCAAATGTCATGTTTAAATATGAAACAAAATTACAGGTCTTCACTCAATTGTTATTGAATTTTGGGGTCAATCAACGGGTAACTCACTAGACATTACTTAATTACTCACATCTACGGGATGTGAGTTACCAGCCAGATGTGTCTGGACTGTAAGAGAACAGCAGAGTGCCACATGTAAAGAGACTGCATGCAAACTTCACATACATAGCCCCAGCCAGGATGTAAACGACCTTCTCTCTGTAATTAACAGCGCTAACAACTGCTCTACCACGTATATTGATGGTATGTTGTTTTTTTTTAATTACAGCATTTTGTAGTATGTTGGTTTTTGACAGCTACACTTTAAAAGCAAATGGTCAGCTCTCAGAAGGAATGGGTATGAGAGGCTCCCCCTTCCTAGCAGTACTTGCCATTGCTTCATATTGGCTATGGTTCTTCATAAGATCAAGGGATTTTTTTATGGGTTTACTCTTTCCAGTATAGTGTGGGATGACGGGTTGTTTGGTGGTACTTGCAAACCCCTATGAAATCTGGTTTCCATACTGTGCAATCACCTTGCTTCATGGACTCAGACATCCTTGTAGTCAAACTCTACTGGTCAATGCAGTGCACAGCAGATGTTTTTATTTGGTGACCCTAGTTTGCTTGTTTTGCATGACTGTTGGACGCTCAACCTAGATCTTCTGGTGCATCCTCCAGATATGCCACCTCTTTGCAAATAAAACAATAACTTGAACTGTTTCTCAATTGTGCATGTGATGCGAGTACATTACCAGCACCAGATCTAGGGGAATCTGAGCCGGTATCAAGTGGCACACAGGCAGAAGAATCCTGTGCACCCAATGTCTGTGGGTCACAGAGGAAGCGAGTTGATAGAATGTTACTCTGGCAAGAGCTCGTTTATTCTGATGCACATTTTCAATAAATTTTTAACTGCACACAGAGCGCTCTGTGTAAGATTGAGGTTTTGCAAATTTTAAAAAAAAAAAAAAAAAAAAGATAAATAAAATACAAGTCAAATTTAGTCAACAACATCTGGAATCTTTACAAAGAAATAAAATTAAATAAAATGCACAAATAAAATGACATAATAACCACACATTTTCAATTAAAGAAAAGAAGAAAAAAACAAGTTAAAGACAAAACTAAACTGTCCCTAAAGCTACACTATCCCTTACGGTCTGATGATGCATTTGTGTTATTACTTTCTACTTAATAATATTTCTAATTGCTTTCATTCTAACCATGTTACCGTTTTACTAACGCGTGAGTAATTGAGACTCTGGGTCACAGGAAGAAGTAGGAGGTAAGGAACCAAACACACCCATGGTGAGATTTAATTTCCCCTAGCTCAAACAAGAGCTCTTTCAGGCAGCAATGTCAGTGATTGAGAACTTGCTGGCACCATGCCCCCAATCACAGTGGGAGTCCCCTGGACAGTGAGCTCAGTACACACCCAGGATCCCAGCTGTAGGCCTGATAGAGGACCGAGGAACACAAAAAGCTGAGATAAACGGCAAACAGATGTCACTGGCCTCCGCCTCCCACTGCTATTGATGAACAAGCCAGGCTTTTTTTAGTTTGAGCTTGCATTTCAAAGGCGAGGTCAGGCTTCGGGCTCAGAGGTCAGCTCCATAGCTGCTACATTGAGGCTGCCAGGCACTTTATGAAGGCTGCTCGATGGAATGACTGAAGAATTTAAGCCCAAGTGTCATTTATGTCGCTGTTCGCTTCCAAGATCCATTGACCACAACATTTATCATTCCTTTTCCTCAGTTTTTGAGGATCTTGCCTGGATGTAGCGTTGGCTCCATGTTGGCTTTCAGTACAGTCTTCTGAAAATGTCGCAAACAAAATGGTGGTAAAGCGCTGTATTATTCAGCCTGTGCCACAACATTGATCTCAAGCAAATAACCTTGTAGACCGGTCTGTTGGGACTGCAGTTGAGGCTGATAATAAAAAGAGAAAGGATTTGATTTGTACCACTGACTTTAGCAAATGCATACCTCTACTTTTACCAGAGAGATGCAGTGGCATGGAAACATATTTATGTCACGTTTCAACCACAGGTGTCAGTGTATTCAATCTATTTCATTGGGAGCTGAAGGAGAATGACAATTACATGGTATTATTATTTCAAATGAAAATCTGAAACGTAGGACTTCCATTTGTAGTCAACCCCCTAGAAATCGACACTGTTTATAAAACTAACCTAATTGTATAATTTTGTAAATAGTTTTGAGATAATTGGTACTGGCAATAAGGACCTTGTCTTTGCTCGGTCCCAATAAAAATTTAGAAATGTGTGGTTTACTGTATGCCAAAGAGTTCAGAGTTTATGAGTACTCTTTGTTTGAACACATCCTTTCTATGCAGCAACACTAGAAACAATGGGGGTGTGAAGGTTAATTGTTAATCCGCAAGACATCAGTATGCATGTCCAACATTGTTTCCTGGACACTTGCTTTCTCTTTCTCATTTTCTTCGACAGGTCCATTGAGTTAGCTGTGGACTCCCCTGTTTGTATCTTCTCAATCAAGCTAATCCTTCCATACAACGTTTGTTTGTGTTTTTTCTTGTGGCTGCCGTCATTAGTTGACACATCTGAACAAAGAGACAAAACTGATGGACATGTTGTCGTCTCACTGAGATAGAAAGAATCCCTCTTGATTGCCTCCCAGAGGAGCTTTTAGTTATGTGTAGTCGCTCTTTAAGCCTTTTCCCTTCCTGCTCCGTTTCCCCCTGTCTTTCTTTTACCGAACGGGACAATTGGTTTCCCAGGTAACCGGAGCTCCAATCACCCGGCCAGCTGCAGATTAGCTTAGCGGTGGGGGGTTTAGCTGGGTGGGGGGCGGTGATGATGGAAAATGAAGAGGGAGGAGAGAGAGAGAAATTAGGAGGAAGGGGGTGGCTTGAGGAAACGAGGGGTGGGAAAAGTTTCAGAGGGGTAGAGAAGAAAATTAGTGTCATTTATGGATAGGACTGTGAGCGCGCGCAGACGGAGCCGCGAACCGTTTTAGCCTCGAGGCTGAACGGGAGAAGAGGGAGTCCCTTCATTCCGCTCCCCACTTTTCCCAAACTTTTTTTTTTTTTTTTTGTGCTT
>NW_006799956.1:1958650-1998702 GCF_000485575.1 Poecilia formosa
TGATTTTTTTTCCCGTCTTTAAGACTTTCTTAAAACTTACACTGGGGGTTCAAAACAGACTCATTTGCTCCCCACTGAGCTGTTTATGATTGCACCAAACAACAATCACAGGCTTAAAAATGTGCAGGCATATAATGATGTTATGATAGAGATATGAGCATTCCTCCATGCGAACAAAAGCACCTCTTCATGCATTGCTTGTATTGTTTTGAAAGGGCTTGCCTGGATGGAAACCTCCTCAGGGAGGAAGCAGGAGTTCACCTACAGGTGGCTGTCCATAAAATAAAATAAAAAATCTCTCCAGTCAGAATGAAGTTAACTAAAGAAGGCTGGAAGGGTAAAAAAAAAGTGTCAGGATGTTTTGATACTGAAAAAACCTCTGCCAGAGGGATTAAGTTTAATCTCTATAAATAGTACAATACAGAAAATTACAGCTCATCAAAAAAAAGCACAACATTAATTATCAACGGGTCACTGTTAAAAATCTAGAAAAGCAACAACTTGTCCAAAAAGACCATTTAAAAAAAAGACGTTTAAATGTTCACACAGAACAGATTAAGAGTGAACATTGTCTGCTAATGGAGTTTGTGGAGTTGTCATTGTAAACAGGGTCGACTTCTGAGGATTTCTTAAGAGAAAATGAAACAAGCAGATGTTTTGAGTGAGTTTTTCCCCATTAAAACTCGCATTGCTTTCGTAACTACTTCTAAAACTCACAAACACTTTCTCGTTCTTTTTTGTTTTTAACTGTTAGTAGCGTTATATTACTTTCAAAAAGCGCCGGTTCATTTTCCTCCGTTGCTACTTTTGGTTGTTTTGTATCTGACTTTTTATGTCGTGAAAAGAACCTCCATTCATACCAACTTTGATAACTTAAAGTTTTTTTCAATCTACGTAAAGCCTCCATTTTTTTGCTCCTTATGTTACAATGATTATTATGCCTGACCACTTCAGTTTTAGACCAATCACAGAGTGTTCAATCTGGCTTTTCATGATACCTTTGAAGTAAATACTTCTTCCATGAGCCCAGATGGGTACTGGACTTGTTTAATCTAGAAAATTACATACCTTTCCCAGCAATCAACCAGCATCTTCACAAGGGTTTTGGAATGTTGTTTTGTAGCTGATGATCACATTTTGTGTTCAAACACATTCATCCTTGTGTGTTTGGTTTGTTTTATCAGAAGGTGATTTTAAAAAATGATTTCATCTAGAAGCACAATCTTCTGTACCATATTTTCTCCTTTATATTCATAAGTAGACAAATGAACAGCTGAAGCAGATTACAGATCAAAATTCCTTTGGACCTCTAATCCTCCGTGTCTGCCTGATCCTGCCTTTTATTTACCTAGCAAAGTAGGAGTGAGATTTTATTGAACAGAGACAAGCTGACTCTCTGGAGTTACGGAGAAGGTTTATAGAGCTTGAGATAAAGAGATGGTGACGGTTTGTCTGCTGGTCTGGAGGACTGTAAAGGCTGGGCTCCTATCCTGTCCTCTGAACCCACTCTGTGTTTATACGTGCCCCCGTGTCTAGTACCGGTGTTACTATCATACACCCACTCTTCTGGTTGATTGGGTTAACTATTTGCGTTTGGAGTCAAGGTCAGAGGTAAACTTTCTTCAGCAATGTTGGAATGGCATTCATGCCTCTTAATGGTTTTCATATTTTGTCACATTGCAGCCACAATCTGTGATGATTTTTTTTTTTTTTTTTTACCAGACAAAATGATACATAGCTTTTAAAATATTTTTAAAAATGAAGGTCTGAGAAAGACAAAGTCAAAGTCCAGACCTAATATTGTCTATGGCAATACTTTTATTTTAACCATTCAGTCTGAAATGAACATCCAGATTTTTACTTGTTAAAAATAATGATAATGATAAAAACCAATTCCTTCCACTTCACTATTGTGTGTGGCCAATGATACTATTTTATTATATTTATTTATTTCCAACATGACAGAAGTATAAAATCATACACATCAACAAGGAATGCAAAAGACAAATTTTTTTGTACTACAATAATCTTAACATGCTCGAAAAGGAGTAGGAAGAAGTAAGAAACTTGTGAAACACTGTTATCTTTGTTTTCTGTTCCATAAAATTCCAATAAACATTGAAGTTTGAGATTGTGACATGAAAACATAATATGAAGCTCAAGGAGCGTTAATACTTTTTGCAAGTCACTGTATGCCGTTGTAGAAAATTACTTTCTGTTCTTGACACGATTTCTGGCTTTCTTTTTCTGTGTTCCTTTCAGGATCAACCTTACATACTGCATATAATTTCCACATTTTCTCAGGCTTTATTTATTGTTTTTTTATGTTTAAACAAAAACCTCTATATTTTTGTTGCACACTGAATACAGCATGTCTCAAGATTGTTTGCATAAGCACCAGCTAAACCCATATCAACAAACAACAGAATATTGTATCTTATCAGGAGAAAATTCTACAACAAATGCTTTTTATCATGTTGTTTCTTAATTTGGGATCTTTTTTTTGTTTTGCAAGTGGAGATCGTATTCAAAAGTGATTGGTGTGACCAATAATTTGGCTTAATAATAACAGTAACTCTAATTACATGTGAAATTGTAGCCATAACGTGAATCACTTTCACAGACCTACAAAGTTAGAACCATGCTGATATCCATGTATATTCATAGAAAGTTCTTGTGTAAATTTGTCTGCTGTGGCTTCTACGGGTTGATGCGTTTTACTGCTTATTGTTTTCGTCTCAGAATGGTGACGGACGGCAGGGTTTGGGGGCTGGGAGGTATTGCAGCCTGTTTTTAACAGACACAGTTCCCAGCAGCCTGCTACTCAAAAAGGCCAACCTTCTGCTGTCCCAGAGCTGCTGCTGCTGTTACCACAGAGATATACCCTGAAGGAATGCTTCCTGTGGTTATGGTCCATGAATTCCTCTTGTTATGATGGGGGTGTTTAGTGTGTAATACTGTTAGTGGGTCATGGATTTTGTCATGATCAAAAATAGGTCTCGCCCCCTCCTCTCAAGCACTCGCGTGGTTAAATCTTGTACATCCAAAACCCAGAGTCAAATCAAATCACGCATTACTTCTGCATGCTATCACATTGCAGTGTTGGACTAATTTACATTAACACTTTTCAATGTAGATTGTTGGACTCAATGTAGATTGTTGGATTGTAATTCAACGCCAACCAAACAAATTTTAATATAAATTCTATATATGTATTGTCAAGTGTATTAAATTCAGCTGGATTAAAGCTAAATTAATGCACATTCTGTGTTTACCACCTAGAAATGTTAAGCCAAATTAACTGTCCTGTATGAGTCTTCAGTTTGTCCATCCATCCATCCATCCATCCATCCATCCATCCATCCATCCATCCATCCATCCATCCATCCATCCATCCATCCATCCATCCATTTTCTGACATCCTTATCCCGTTGGGGCCATGAGGGGTGCTGGTGTCTCTCCAGCTGTCAATGGGCAAAAGGCAGGGTACACTCTGGACAGGTCATCACAGCTTCAGTTTGGCCGTTCAGTTAAATTTGAGGGGAAAAGTACAGGCCACGCCTGTATTATCAGTGAGGAGTCACTACGAAAAGAGACATTTGTTTCAGTCCAATTCACATTTTCGCTCAGACACAACAGTCACCATGGTCTTGCCTTTGAGGGTGAAATGCTCTGACTTTTTGACATAAATTATTTGTCTCCTAAAACATTCACTCCAAAACAGTGCTGATCAATGTTGCCTGTACACAGACTTTGTCACATAAAGAATGGTATTAAATAAAATTCAACCAAATATGTTCTACTCAAACACTGGAATGCATCAGTTGAATGAATGAATCCTCTGCATTTTCATACAGAGGCTTTATGTCACTATAGTGATGTATGTTTCAGAACAAAATTAGCTGTTTTTCACTACAAAATACATGCTTGTGCCATCAGTAACTTATGATACAAGGTTTTGACACTAACCCTTAACTGTTTAATTCTATATGATTGAACTAAAGTCTGCAATGGAGCCCACAAGAGTCTCCTGTACCTCCTCCCTTGTTCTTACAATTAAATAGTTTGATTTTATTTTCACTACGCGGCATTTTAATAGACATACCATACTTAACCTAAAACAGAAGATGATTAGGCCCCAGTTATTCCTGTTAACTTACAGTTGAACTTAATATTATTTTTTTACTATCTTAGTGATTACCGTCCTGCCAGAAGGTTACTTACGTAGAGTTACAGCCTTCTCTCCTTCCTCCACTCTTCCATTATTTTGTGCCCTCTTGCAGACATGACTGTGAGCGGAAAGAATGGCGTTTACCTGTCAATTTAAGGATCTCTTGGAAAATGGCAATTAAAACAATTCTGCACCTTTAAGTTCATCCAAGTTTAACAACATAATAAGTAGATGCCCCAGACGCACTGCAGACACAGAGGAGGCTGGATTATAACAAATCACATTTAAACACTGTCTTGTTTCAAATGTAGAGCAGGGAAAGCAGTGGCGTTTGCTGGTGATGCGTTTTCTCTGAGTTGTACTTGTAATTCTTTCTTCTTATTTAAAAATATTTAGCTTCAGATCTTATGTTTGGTCAGATAATAGCTCTAATTTTTATTAAAGAACAAATTTTATTGTTCTAAAGTAATTTTTTTTTACATTGGTTTAGTATGATTTGTGTGAGGGGAAACCAAACAAAAGACTCTGTTTTACTCATATTTGTCCAGTGGCGGCCTTAACCCTGGCTCACAGCTCTCAGTCGAGGGGTGTGTGGATGTCAGTAGCGTCATCTCTGAGTTTACGCTCCGGAAGAGCACTTTCCCAAGCTCTCGCCTTGTTTAGATCCCCCGAGGACTGGAGGGTGAATTATGAAAATATGTCTGTGCAAGCATACAGAGGAGCAGGGAAGCTTGGATGAGACAGTGGAGCTCTGTTGGGAATTCTCTATTGGAATCCTTTAAATATATACCAGGAAGGAAAAAAAAAAATCAGGAAAGAGAGGAGGGTTTTGAAATTGGACCTCAACTCAGAGATTATGGTTTGGAGGTTAAAACTTGATCTAGACCCCTGAAGTTAATGTTTGTATGTTGAAGTAGCCAGTTTATGGCTACATAAATATGTGAGCTCACTTTCGTCAGACTTAAGCTTTTTGGGTTTTATGGTTAGGTTAAAAAATTGCTACCCATTATTTTCCCCAATCATTATAGACGCTATAGAGGTTTGAGACCTGCCGCGACCTTGCATTTGCTAGTAAGCCCAAAGTTATTGCAGATTTAGCCTTGGAGTAATCTTTTAATTTAACCTACATGTTTCATTTTGAGATAATATTAATGTAGTTGCCCAGTCAGAATCCCGACTTGAATCTTAGGATGGAGCTATGATTAGGGTGATTGCAAGGAGGCTTTCCAAACTCAAATGCTAGCATGTGGCAGGGCTTCTCATCTAACAAACAACAGTGGCAATGTCTTCAAGTGAAGTATTAAGTTTTTCTGAAGCCTGCATTTACACTGTGGCTTTAGAAAAATTTCAACTTTTGAAATTAAACAGACTATTGTAGAAATCCAACAAGTAAGGTAGAAATAAGGTCTTCACGTACAATTACCAAGCTTTACAGCCTCGTTGAAACTGAAACGCAAACATCAATTTTAATGTTGAATTGACTTGATCTTGTTTTAAAATAGATTTCATAAATGTTATGCTTTGTTTAATTGATTTGATGTCAGTTATCTACCCAAGACAAAAACTGTACACTTAGTACCCCAGGCTCTGCCAAAAAGAGGATGTCAAAGATTTGTTTAAAATGTGGCCAAAGTAGGCTGTCCTGCTTATACCCGCTTGTGGGGATGCCGTGTATGTTCAACGGTTATTGGGCAGAAAAAAATTAATCTTATGAAGATCTCAGTCGTTGGCTGGAGCTGCACTCATCTTTCAGATATGAGGGGAAACAAACGTGGCTCTTTGCATATAACAGAAGCAGTGTTAAACGGGCTGATGTGGGCCAAAGTGAGAGCAGTTTATTGAAAACGTGTCCTGGAATGAATTGGCAGCACACATTGTTGTGTGGAGCCAGCAGGGTAATTGAGAGCAGATTCTGCATGAGTCAGGAGCTCTGCTGAGGGGTGCTCTGTATCTGTTGTGAGAATGGACTGACAAGTCCACGGTCGACAGATGCTCCACCTCTATACAAGGAGGAAACAAGACACTCTTTCCCATTTGAGCAGAATGACAGAGATCGGTTTACAGAGACTCTCTGGATACTTCTGGTACTTCACTTTCTCCCCTTTTCATTGGAGTTGTGTTCTTTTGTTCTCTGTCTTGTGCTTTTGTTTTTCACCCACCTCATTGAGCCAATTAAAGTGTTGTGTTGTCAACTGTTTGCTGGAAAAAATGTTTGTATGCAATAATTCCTCTAATTGGCTGACTTGCCACCCTTTTAGATGATGTTTAACAAGGATTTTTTTGGCTTTCAACAAGGCAGCATTGTTGAAAGGTTTCCCAGATTTGTTTTTTGAACTAAGACTAAAGGAATAAACACGAATGGAGTCTGAAACCTTTTACAATAAAAGTCTTGACCTAAACCTTGACGATTGGTCATTTGTAAACTTTTGACGGGTGAAAGGAGTAGGGAAGGACAATGCCGACCATGTCCAGAGCTTCCTTCCGCTGGCGGCCATGTTAACCTTGCATTTGTAAAAACTGCTGCATTTTACAGTTGCAGTGAGAAGTTTGCTTTCACTTACCATGGACATGAACGTCATGTGGTGTCGTTGACAATGCATTCAAACTGATTTTTTCAGAAAGCGAAGGTCAGACTACTTTAAAGAAAATTGACTTGAAACTCGTGCACTGAATCATCATTGATCAACACATGGTCAAAATCACAAATATAGGCTTAAATATCTACATTCAATCCAGATAAATGTAATTTAAAAGCTTCTGGCATTATTTGAAAATCTGCCCACTCCTGTTGGCAGAATTGGACAGCTCTGATCAAGAAATCAGTCAAGCTTAGAAATATGGACAAAAAGAAAAACCTAGCTTTCAGGTCTCACCTATCAGTGTAGTAATAATAATAATAGAAAAGCTAAAATCACCAAAACATTTTAAGCTGGTTAAAAAACTTTTTTTAATCTGCTCAACAGTAAATTAAACATGCAATGTTTTAATTAAACAAATAAATGTAGAAAATGTGTATGCTAATGATTGTAGATTCAAAACCTTTACACATTTGTCTTCGGAAAAGCAAAGCATCCAGTTTGCAAATTATTTTGGTCTTGGAAGAACAAAAATTGATAAATTATCCTCATGCCTCAACCACTTGTGCTTAAGGCTCCAAATTTCATCATGAATACATAAAGTCTTCAGCTGAGCTTGGTGTCATGACTTTGTTCAAAATATTTGAGCAACAATGGAAATTTCTAAAAGTGCCAATAGAGGTTTGAAACCAAACTTTTTGAGATGTAATTTAAAGTAATATTCATCAGCGTACTTCCAGTACTCAGACACACAGACTGTCAGAGGTCCCTAATGTAAATTACCAAGACAATAATAAGCACTGCTAAGTGTGGGGTTGGAAATGTAACAATGGGATGCATGTGTTATATTTGGAATTGCTTGATAAGCAGAGAAATGTGCTGTGAGAAATAATTGTTTGCGGTATCCCCCTTCGGTTCCTGTTTGGCCCCGTGCCTGTACCAGTTTCAGTACTATCTCACGTCCGTCCTCTTTTTTACAATAAAGGAATGGTGAGTGGGGTGGGAGGGAGATTGGGGGAGAAGAGAATGCAACAATGAGGACAAGGAGTTTAGACCACATTGGAGTGAAAATGAGACGGCTTGTACATAGAAAGTGTGCGATGGTGAAATGTAATTTCCAGACTCGTGACAGATTGTGTATGACAGCCACGTACATGAAAAGTTTCCTACACAGATTTGAGCACGCACGCATGGCCGTAGAGTTGGCGTGCTTGGCTCGAGTCCAAGGCCTTGCAATGAAATCAGCTTGGGAAAGCAGCGGGGCCCCTGAGCATGACACAAAGACGAAAACAGAGGGAAGGACACCGTGAAGGAACGCTACAATTCTCTTCTTCATTTGCTTGTTCCTCTCCCTCTCTACAGTTCCTTTAACATTTCTTTGCTTCTTCTGGAAGGAAGTATGTTGTTTTCCAACAAGTTCTAAGTGGTAATATAAAGCGCCTTGCAAAGGTTTTCATATGCCTCTAACTTTTTCACAATTTGTCATATTCCAACCACAAACCTCGCTGTGTTTTTTTGGGATTTTATGTGACTAAATTAGATTACATTAGATTAGATTAGATGGAAAGCAACACATAAACGTTAAAAGGAAGGAGACTGATACACAGTTTTACATTTTATTGTTAAGCTAACAAAAATAACATGAAAATCTTGAAGGTGTGGCCTCCGTTTGTATTCAGCTCCTTTTTGCTGCAGTCACAGCTGCAGGTCTTTTGGAATATGCTAGAAACAATTACATATTCTTTGCAAAAAATAACAGGCAGATTGGGTGGTAAACATTGAACTTTGATCTAAACCTTTGTAGCCTTTGCTGGATGTTCGACTGTGTTTGGCTGTGCTGCATGTTTTTATATCCTATGTTGAACAGTGAGTGGGATGGAAGTATATTACATCGACCTGCCTCTTGCTGCTGTTAAGCCAAATCGTGTCAGCTTCTTTCACCTGAGCAGTTTATCTCTGTAGTTGCTCCAGAGTCACCATGGACCTCTTGGCTGCTTGTCTGATTGATGTTTTCCAAACTGCCTATCAGTTTGGTGCAATTGTATGTGTATAATTGGACCATGGGTTCTGTTGTGGTGCAAGAATTAAGCACAACCCACATGGAGATCTTAATCCTCAGTGTCACTGGTTTGAGTCCCGGCCTGATGACCTTGTCTGACCCCCTCTGTCATTACCCACTTTCCTATCAATTCACTATCAAATAAAGGCCACTAGAGGCAAAAAAAAAAAAAAACTTTAAAAGAAGAAAAAGCATAAATAAAATTCACCATACAATTTTCATTTCTGCCTGATGGACTGAACAAAGCTCTGCAAGACATTCAAAGCCTGTAATATTGTTTTATAACTAGGGCTGTCGACATTAATGCATGTGATTAATCTAGAAAGTTTAACATGTTAATATTTCGTAATGCAGTGGCCTAAAAGCCTATTTCCTGCAGAGGGTTACTTCAAACAACATGTTGAACGCTGTTGTACGGTGGTCAACAATCCAGTGTCTCAAACCGAGTGAAAAGATGAGCGAGGAGAGTCAAAGTGATGTGGCAAATTTTGCTTTAAAAAAACACTACAAAAGAAATTTGGATAAAACCAAGACAGTATGCGTATTATAATGATTAATTATCCTTTATACATTTCTAAATTAACATTTGAAAAAAAAAAATCAGACTTCTTTTAGACGTTCCTGAATATTAAAACCTGCAAAACAGAACATGCGGACATTTTCGGTTGGAGACACTGAAATATTTTCTTAAATGATTTTTGAAAATATGCTTATTTACTTTTCAAGCTTACAAAGTCAAGCATAGTTATTAATCGTGATTGCATAAAGCGCTAGAATATGACGAATACGATTACATTTTATAATCGATTGACAGCACTATAATCTAATCCTGCTTTAAACTTCTTCACAACTTTATCCCTGACTTGTCTGTTGACCTGCAAACGTCTATACAATATGTTGCCAATAATAAAACCAGTAGCTCATACTCCTTCCACTTCAAGTTCAACTATGTGTTACTCAAAATATCTGTAAACAGCATTGAAATTTGTTGTAACGTGATAAAATTAGCTTTGAATCAACAATCTGTCCTCCAGATTTGCAGAAAATCTGAGATCGGCTCAGGACAACCAACACAAAGAAGCAAAGGATTCAATGTTATCCTTTTACCTCCCTATGGCTCATCCTTATTCCTCTATTAGCGTGGTCTCCCCACAACTTTGTAACCAAATAGCAATGAAGGAGGAAAAAACTAAAGTGGAAAATAAAAGAGAGAAGGGTGGGATAGAGAGAACAGCCAAGTTGGCCCTTCCAGAAGGAGCTAGGCTAAGTGTGCAGCAGTGTGTTAAATTGATTACAGATGAGGCTTTTGGAATATAAGCTGCACTCAGCCACATTCTGTTGGAGATGGGGTCCTCACTGTGCCTGGGCGCAGAAAGAAAGACAGAAACAGAAATTCATCACTTGAACATGAGCCACATTTCGAGCTATCATGTTTGCCGAGAGTGATGATTTACTTATCCTCTACAAACCGTTGATAACAGCAAGAGGTTCTGAGACATGTTTTGGTTGATTTCTGACTTTTGGAAAACTCCAAGACGTTCGTTGCAGCGGTGGGGGTTGGGGAGGGCTATCAGAAACTTTGTCCTTTTTAGGCATTTAGAAATGACATGGGGGGGGAAAGTGGAGAAGTTTCAGAGCAAACAAGCAAAGAATGAAGATGATGTAACGGTGCTAGCTCTTTCTGCAGGGGAAAGAGAGGAGCGATGGAGGGGAGGGGAGAAGTCTTTATGAGAAGCAGCTGTAGGGAAGATGCAGGCAGGCGGGCAGGCAGGCCTCCGGAGCCCTGCAACACCAGCCCGCCCAGCAGCTCACTGACAGCATCTGGAAGCTGATGATTAAACACACAAACAGCACCACCTGCATCCAGTGTGATGAAGCTGATTCCTCTTCAGCTGCAAAACATTCCTGCGTAATATGTTGTTCATAAAAAACAACACTTGATTATTTTTGAAAAACATCTTCTCTGAAAGTGCAGACCAAGACTTAACTCACACCGTGAGAATTACCCCACTCTGGCAAGCTTGGTGTGTGTGTGTGTGTGTGTGTGTGTGCGTGCGCGTGCGTGCGTGCGTGCGTGTGTGTGTGCGCGCGTGTGCGTGTGTGTGTCTGCGTGTGTATTGGTACATCACAACTGAATGGGTTGAAGGAAATTCAGTGCAAGGACCATCACCATGCGAGCCCGGAATTAGAAAATCCAGTTAAATTGAAGCATGTGAAGTAATTTATATTCTTGCTAAAAATCTATGCACCTTTTTTAAAGCAGTTGTTGCTTTCAAGCAAAACTGGACCATCTATATAAAGACTGGGAATCTTTGCTTTCTGAGCAACTAAAAACGGCTAACTGTGCAACTAATAACAATGGGAAAATTGACTTGGTAGCAATGCTAACAAGTCAATTTCTTTTGAAAATTTTCTTTTGTACTTGCTTTCATTCTGTACATACTAACTTGAATGTAAGTCTATAATCTTTGACTGTTTCCCTTCATTAAATCGGTAATCTAATGATAGCTTAATTTCTTCTCTAAAATGGACAGTGTTACTCCTTACTTATTTCCAAAACAACTCAATCTGGCAGCTTGTGATGGAGCCCAGTAAGCAAAAGAAGAGGTTTTAAAATGATTTAAAATAAGTTTTTCTCCGATGTTTATGAAAATATTTTCCGTGAGGCCTAGTTTGAAAAAATAAAGTGCATTTAGTAGGACATCAAGATCTACCACAGATGTTGATGTCTAGAGTTGATGTAATCATTAAATGTTTTTCTTTGCATAGGTTTTGTGTTGACTACTGCTGACTACTAAATGTTCAATGTGTTATACACAAACAATGGTTAATTAATTATTAGTTAAATAAATTAGAAAATAAAGCCACATCCACTGCATCGTCAGTGGTTTTGTGCATTCAGCTTGAGCGAATTTTCACCATCGCATGCAGACAAAGTGCATGCATACTGTAGCATGAGATTAAGTCACATTACTATCCAATCATTGCAGTGGCATTCGAGTAGCATTTATATAAATTCTTTGTGTTTGTGGTTAAGAGCACTGTATATGTACCATCACTGACTTGGATGTGTCCCAAAACATTTTGCAATTTTCTTAGCAGGAGATTAATTCACACAAGATGCAGCACCAAATGTGTAGGAAGATGAGGCTTGAGGAATATTTGGATATCTGTACAGACACCCAGGGTAGATAAACATTTTGTAAAGGCGTGATGGAGATGTTAGGCGACGGATGCTGCTGACACATGCTGTTTGAAAACATATTTTCTCCTAAAACCTTTTCTGGATGAGAAATATTAACGGAAATGAGCTGATAATGTCACAGAAATGTCATCAATTTAGTCAGAAGATTGGATTTATCTAAATCAAATTAGAATAAAAGCCTGACCTGATTGAGAAAAATGGATGTCATTTTTGGAATCAGCCGTTGAAAATAGTCCTAATTCAGGTGAAAAAACATAGACGACTTCCAAAAAATGTAGCTGATAGCAAAAATTCAACCTGGAAGACTCCATCATCTCCGTTCGCCCATCGGTGTTATGCTCATCTCCGACCTCAGCTCTGGACCCCATCCGGCGTGTCCAATCATCAATCAAGCTCTGCATAAAAGGATCCACACCCAAGCCGTCAGCTGCTTCCCAGCTGCGTTCAACCCATCACCACCCCTTCTCCACCCACATCCTTCGGCTCTCCAGGATGGCACCCTTTCCAGACCTCCACCACCAGTGTCGGGCCCTGGGGGAGAGCATCCCTAATCGTTTATCGGGATGTTCATCGAGTTCACATCAAATCTCAGCTCAGATCAGCTGCCAGGGCCCGAGCGCCAAAGAACTGTTATTCATTGCTGTCATTAAATCTTTTAATTGTTCCCTTTTCTTCGTCTGAGTCTTTCCAGATTGAAATAGTGTTATCTTTGTATTTCCTAGTACTGGTTGAAACTATCTTAGGGCTTAGTTTGTCAGTATTGATGTTAAGGCCTTCTCTTTGGCCTTTTGGCCTTTCTTTCTTTTTGTTATGGTGAGCCAAAATTTGAGTTTTTCTTCCATCTGAGGTCATGAGTTCATTCATCTCAGTCTCACCAACAACTCTAGAGGCAACATGAGATTTCTTGAGTTTAACTTGTGTTATAAACTGAAATATTTCCCCTTGGATTACAATCAGAAAAAAAGTTTAATATTAGAAAGTAATTGAGATTATAAGATATTTTCAGCTATTTTCCCTTCCATCCCACTCCTGTTAATAATAATAATGATACTGCTTCCATTTCCTGTCACACCTCACAGGGCAGTTCAAAGGGGCGGGACGGGGGGACAGGTAGAGGTCCTGAGGTCCCAGTTTCCCATGATGGTTTTATTGGCCTCGGCAGATGGCTTCTCTCGGCCTCTGTATTGTTATGATGGACATGTTGCTCTGGGGGGTTGGTGTTAACAATTGTTGCTAATAGTTCAAGGAGACAAAAGCCTATTGTCCCCCCATTTGAAAAAAGTTTCCTGAGTAACGGGATGCTGAAGACCTTCTGATGCCAAATTTAAAGACCTGTATATATAATTGTTGTTTCCTGTCAGGTTGGAGATATGTTGATGATGACAGAAAGTCAGGAAACGTGTGAAAATGACCTTTCAAAGAAACTTAAATCGCCACTGAGATGCTTTTTCTGTTTGGACTGAAGGTTTCTAAATAATGACAGGACATCCTAAAAGCCTGGACTTTTCACTGCAACAGTATACTTTTATTATTCTTTGCATTATCCATTTTCCTCTTTAGTTTTTACAAGGCCTGTCCCTCTCATCCGTTGTTCCCATCTTCCCTTTCTCTTGGAGACATGCTAACCCTAAGGACACCCCCAACCCACTGCCATCCATCCTTCCTTCCCTTCTTCCTTCCTATATCTCTGATCTCAACACTGGGGGAAAAAAAAACAAAACAAAACAATAAAACAACACATTTTTAACATGTTAATAAAACAACTAGAGGGTATTACACATTATTCATAGTCCTTGTTTTCAGTCTTTTTCCATGCTAGATCTCTGTTCTTGGGTTCTGTGTTACATTTGTGGAAAGAAAAAATAATCAGTTGGGGAGGGAAGAAGGGAAAAAGAAGTGGTTGATGTTTCTCCTCAAACATGTGACCCCCACTTGGCTCACAGCTGAAAATAATTTTGGCCTACAAGCCCGGTGAATGCTTGACGCAAGCCTTCCTTCTCCATTTTCTTCCCTCCGCGGCGGCTTGGCTTTGGACTTATGAGGCAAAGACAAACGAATGAATAACTTGAGCTATAAGGAAAGACAAAAGGTAAAATATGACAGGCAAGATCTGAACTGTCCCTTTATTGTGGATAATAGCACAAGTCCAAAACTCTGAGCATCATTAGTGTCTGAACTCTTTCCAATCGGGACAATGATCAGAGGAATTAGGGCCACATTCCCTAAATAGTTAAAAGTGCAGAGAAGAGAAGTGTCAGGGTTGGCTGATGCAGGTTTGTAGAAAAATAATAATAAAAAAAAAAAGACAGAGGGGGAATCTGGGCCAGGCAGTGCTCAGGAAATGTTTAACAGCCTGAAAATACCCTGCAAAGTATCTCGGCACATCTGGAAAAAGTCACACACATAAAATCCATTCGCTGGACCGGCATATGGATTCTTGGCGAGCTCTGTGTGGGACTGCAATGCAAACATGTAGGCGTGTTTTGAATTCTCTGTAAGATTACAAAGCACTAATGTGAATCTGTGTGCGTTTACCGCAGAGTAAATGCTTAAATACCACATGGTTCTCTGCCGTATCCCTTGATTTTGGTAGAACGTGGATTTTTTTTCCTACTCCCTACCTACCAGTTTCTTCTTCTTTTTTTTTTTTTATTTTATTTTATTTATTTTTTTAGCCCAAGTTTATTTGGATCTTACATTTGGCTCATCTTTTAAATACTTTTTGAGCATCTTGTTTTACACTTAGTGCCATATACTTGCGTGGCAAAAAAAAAGAAAAAAAAAAAGTCAAAAATAAATCAAAAGCTGGAAAGCACATTTCAAATGAAGGAACCTTTTCAAATATGTGTTTTCATTATGTTCATTTGAGAAATCTGGCATTTTAACAGCAACATGCTGAAACACAATGGGCAATAAAGTTAATAGCACCAATCCTACCTCCCATTTATGTTTTTATATTTTCATATAATTACAGTGCATCACCCAAATACCAACACACTTGATTTTGTGACATTACAACCAGAAACTTTAATGTGTTTACTTTTATCTCATGTCAGAGGAAGGAGAAAGATACAAGAATGTGCATTTGTATTCAGCTCCCGTTATATTGATGCCCTTAAATAAAACCCAGTACAACAAGTTGCCTTCAGTTGTCACCTAAATTAGTAAATAGAGTCAGATTTTCATTTGCAAAATAATAAAATGCTTGTAAAAAATACTCTTTCCACTTCATAATTATTTTTGCTTTGGCCTATCACATGAAAAAGCAACAGATTACAACAAAGTTTGCCCTTAAAAAAAAAAAAGGTTCAATGTCTTTGTAAGGCACAGCATGCCATTGTCTGCTGAATAATGGTTCATGGTGTGTTTCCAACAAACCAAATGTCCCCTATTTACATGTTGTTTCTTTCAAGAACCTTGCCCTTCGTGCAGCCCACGTGATACCGTCTGACATGTTCTGCCTTTGTGTGTTCAGGATGCCAGCTGTTAGCACCATGACCGGCGGAAGGGCCCTGCTGCTCTGTGCAAACACTGACAACTGTATTTACCAATCAGTCAACGGGTAGGTGCTTCAGATTCTGAAAACTTTTTCACAGTATTTATTCCACTACATTTATCAGAATAAAATATGTGTCCCAGTAAAAAAAACAAAAAACAAAGCAAAACCTGACCCTAGGAAACAATCGTGGTAGGGAGGAAGTTTGCCCTGAAACTTTGGGATGAAGTTTTGTGGAGGGAGATTTCAGCTGCCTTTTCAGAAAGAGGGAGTAAAATCTGTAGTCAGTCATACTTTCAAGGTTAAATTACTTATGTTAGAGCGTTTTATATAAAAATAGAAAAAAATAACACTTTATGTTCCCACAAAATCAAGCTCCTCTGCCTCCTTATGGTCCTAAAGCCAGCTGCAGAAATACACCACTCGGTCAGAAACAATCAATCAGAGCGAGCAGCAACGTCCTAGCGCTGTCAGTCTACTTTTGTTCATGCTGCTCTCTCCCTTGCTCTGATTGGTTGTTTCTGACTGGGAGCTGTGTATTTCTGTACATGACAGTAGAACCACAGAGAGAAGACAGAAGAGGTTAATGTTTTTTTCTCACAGATTACCTGTCTCATATTATCAGGATAGTGACAGTTTTAACAAATATGTAATAAAGATATTTTCATAAAAATTATCTATTGCAGCTTTAAATACTAAGGAAGCCAATCAAGAGCACAGCTTTTCAGGAATAACAATGATTTTAAAGGTTTTAACCTTTTGAATTAATCTTAGGATAGCTGTAAATGTCCCTGTTCCTTAAAGTTTTCAGTAAAATAAAGGCAGAGCAAGAGAGGAGACGAGGGCTGCATTATCAATCTGCTGGTTGGCTAGTGTTGGTTAATTCCTGCTAATGCTGTCCAGCGCCTCTATCGCTCCTATATAAAGTCCTCTCTTTCATTTTTGCTGTAGTTATTATGCAGTGTTTTTCGTCTTAATGAACCATTTGCTTACTGCATCATTCAAAGGCCACATCTTTTATCTTTGGTGTCCCGTTAGACATGGACACATTTTTTAAATCCATACTCTTCAGTTTATTCTGTCTTTAACACAACCTTTAATGTATGGGCAATCCTTTGCCACATTATATCCCAATTCCTCTGTTTTACTTGTCCTTTTTTGTTTGACCTAGTTTTTTTTTTCTTCTTTGTTGCTGCTAGCATATCTTGAAAGAGGAAAATAAATGTGGCCACAGTTTAAAAACCTAATGCAAAGAGGAAAGTTATTTAAATTCCTTTTTTAGTCATGTCTCGTCAGCAGCTTCTCAAAGAAAAAGGAAATTTGAGTTCTCAATCTCTTCAACTCTCTCCTCAGATTTCCTCTAGATTACACAACTGTTGGATGTCTAATTTAGCATCGTCATCAAAACTCAATCAGCAAATCTGCCTTTCCTCCATTTGTTGGTGGGAAGCATTTGATAGGCTTTGAACCAAAACTGAGCTCTATGGGTTGGGAAGAAGAAAAGGAGAGATACATGTCTACACTTGGGCCTCTGCCCCACAACCCCCACCTTTTTTTTTTTTTGCATACTTTGTCTCCACTCCATAAATAGCTGTGTGTGTAGCTCATAAACTTTGACCCTCAAACCCGGAGTTCAAACTGTCATAACCCGGTGACGCTCCGGGACTGACTCGCAGCTGAAACAGCCTTTTTTTCTAAGTGTTTTCTTTACCCTTTGAAGCTGTTGTAATTATGAAAGTCTTAAATAATTTCTTTCAGGGCACGTGAGGCGTATTTGTTTTTACTCTGCATGCTGAATATAATCTCTAAAACCAATTATAGCTGTACTGATCAGAATTTAGTGGCTGGTTTCAAATTCGGTTTTCAGCAAAATACATTTTTTGAGCTGTTGTAAAAAATATGAAAAAATAGCATTATTTGATGATCATGATCGCCACTTGGAATGAAGAGGAATTGATAAGGCGAAGACCGAAGATGGTCTGGTTTTCATAAAAAGCTCAAGAGAAAAGTCTTGTTCGACCAGTCAGTCTCAAGTGATGAGCTAGGCATCTATTTTCAAAACTCTTCAAAATAATGTCTTACCCTTTGCACATACATTTAAAAAAAATCTAGATAGTATCTGTCCTTTTTATTGTTTAGGACAGGCTGTGTACATGTTGAAAACTACTAGCCAGTAGATGTAATTAGCTGAAAAAGACGGGACAAAGAAAAGCTGCTTGAAACATCTGTCCTAGGTTTGATTCTCGGGCCATTTACTACATGTCCTCCCCTTCTGAGCTACAATTGAATAAAAGCCAATAATGCCACAAAATCCTTTTAAAGGAAAACTCTTACCTTGCTACCAGTAACAGCCAGCTTTTCCTTTCTGTAGGCCACAGACACACTTCTTAACCAACCAGGTTGTGTGAGTCACTGGTGACAGAACACATTTCTCCAAATTATTGTGGGAAATGTCCGGCAGCCTAAGCACGGATGATTCAGACAATTCGGGCTGCATTTGATGTTTCACATCTAGTGTGGGTGTAGTTCATTTATATAAAACCTTCAGACCAGATTTACTGCACTTCATTCAGTTTTTACATTAGTTATATGCCATTCACGAATGAGCCAAGACACAACTCTCTGTAGCAAAGGAGGGAAGACGCCTCCCTGTGGGGAAGACAGATATTTAATTGAATTTATTGTAATTTAGAAGGCAGATTATGAGGCCAGTCACATGCAGAGACAGGGATTAGACCATTTGTTGAAAGAAGAAAGTAGGCCTGAGACAGCATGTGTAGTGGGACAGGCCTGGTACCCAGACCGACAGAGACAGGAGCATCGGACCAAATTCAGTAACCACCACATTGTCTGTCTCCGAAACATGCTTTTAAATATTGAGTGTACTAAAACTTTAAATGTTTTTATCTTCTAATCACGTGAAAAATTTGACTAAAATATCAGAGTTACATACTCTGATAACTTTAAAAAAAAAAAAACAAGTGACCCTACTGCAACTTAAAGAAAATGGTTTGAACCACAAACAAAGCTACTGTGATCAGAAACGGAACCAGGAAGAGCTTTATTGGCCAAGATTATGTGCATAAACAAGGAATTTGACTTTGACTTCAAGCACTTAGGCAGTCCCAACATGAAGTGTAAATATCTAAACATTAGAGGAAGAAAAAATACAGGGTAATATGAACAGCATGTAGAAGTATTTGTCGGTATAGCCATTTATAGAGGGGCAGCTTGGCCATTGGGAGGATTGGGAGGTTTCCCGTATGGCCGGTGGTCAGTATGTGTTTTATTTTGTGTGTGTGTGTGTGTGTGTGTGTGTGTGTGTGTGTGTGTGTGTGTGTGTGTGTGTGTGTGTGTGTGTGTGTGATGTCAGTGGTATTTTTTCATATACTAGATTCTATCTTTGAGCTTATGAACTACTGGTCACCAGTCAGGGCCAATCAAGCTAAAAAATAACCCGTTTGTTTCTGGACACTGACTAATTTCTTGGTACATCTCCATACAGAATGATTACTATTCAAATTGTGGAAGCTTTTCATAGTCTGCATTCAGTTTTCTCTTCATGTCTTTTCAAGGCTCCATTGCTGTGGCTTGAAGGTTGGGGAGGCGCCATCGTCTGTGGCGCCCCAGCCTTCAGAGGTGTGTGGGTTACCAGGGGACAGAGACAGGAGGCACACTCTCAGTGACACCTTAGGTCCTGACACCATGCTGACTCAAAGGAGAGCCGCCACCACGAAGGAACCGCAAATTCCCACCATGGAAAACGGACTGAGCCACAGCAAGAGCTCAGCGGGAGCCAGGACTGCCAGCATCCGTGATAAAATATCCCAGTGGGAAGGCAAAAAGGAGTCCTCCCATGTGGCTGCTACAGGAACATGTCCTCTTAGCACAACGCAGAAGGAAGCTGACATTGTGAGGAAAAAGGAATCCAAAGCTTCAGACGTCCAACGGACAGACAGCAGGAGGTTTGCTAGCTGGGAGAGGCAAGACTCAGGGAAAGAAAATCTCGGAAAATTTGGGGATTCGAGCCCTAAACATCCAGACGGCACAGCAAATGCAGAGAAGTGTTTTGCTAATAAGCCTACTGAACTCCAAGACAAGAAAACAGTTTTGACTCATGTCAAAAAACTGGAGAAAGCCACAAAGGAAGTTCCCCATAAGCCTTCACTGGCATTTCCAGGGAATTACTTCTGCCCCCCATCAAAGGAGGAGTTGGAGGCAGCAGAGAAGAAGGCCAATGAGCCAATTTTTGGGACTTTTGACAAGGTTCGACCCGGTGGATTGCAGAGGAGACAGGATGGGGAATCTGAGAACGAATACTGTGAGCCCGGTGCTCCTTCTATAAACCCCTTACCTAAACCTCAAAGAACTTTCCAGCATCACACACAATCTACGGGTTCGAGTCCTTCCTTTGGAAAGGCGAAGAGAACCCTGCCTCCGCTGCCCACTATCCCTCCCCCACCTCTACCCACATGCCCTCCTCCAGGGGTTTGCAGAAGACCCTGGGTTGACAGAGCCCGGGACAGCAACAACAGGTAAGCTTGTGCAAAGAACCAGAGACTATCTCCAGCTACAGACATCCAGTCTAGACCTTATTACGCCCACCTGAGACTGTCATGTCTTATGAACACCCCTTCAAATAAAGTGTTATCAAAAAAACTTTCAGAAGTCTAAAAATCAAACCTTGTTTTCAGCCTTCTTCTAGACGGTGCTCTGGTTAGTGGAGCAAGAAATTAAACTCTAAGGCCTCCATGCAGAAGGCATTATGTAGCTAAAACCCATCATTGGCCCTGTCAAAATCCAGACCTAATCCTATTGAGTGTCTGTGTTCACGGATACTCTTCATCAAAACTGACAAAGCTTGAACTGTTTTGCCAAGAAAAAAAAAAGGCAAAAATATTCTGTCTATATGTTCAAAGATAGTGGTTGCACTGTTGCCTTGCAGCCTGGGTTGGAATCCCGACCTGGGGTCTTTCTGCATGGAGTTTGCATGCTCTCCCTGAGCATGCGTTTGTTCTCTCCAGATACTCTGGTTTCTTTCCACAGTCCAAAAACAATGGCTGTTAGGTTAAAATGAGCTTAGTTCTTGGATTTGAGGAATGCACTCTTTCCAGGACACCAAAAGTATATAATCTTTAGAGGACTTTCAGAAGGGCAGAATTACTGCATGCCCGATTTTAGCCTTCATGGTGAAAATGATTGTGCAACTCATTTGGTTGCTGCAGACATCTTTCTTCCTAGAACTCCTTTCTGCGGAGGTTGACTTTTCTGAAGGTAAATTAAGGGAATCTGATCTAGAATCCCAAACAACGCCACAGTATTTGAATTCATGTGGTTGCAATCAAATAAAGAGAGCTGTGCAGAGAAACCAGAAAGCAATGTGGCTATAGCAGTATTGGATCACATCTATTGTTCAGTTCCTCCAGTGGCTTGCATTTTTGTTTGGCCTTGGATCTGTTACTTTCCATACCATATGTGGAGGACTTGCTCCGCTCAAATCCGCTGTGTCAAACCTTTTGTTTGGTCAGACTGTCTCCCTCATGAGTGTTCACCGATACAAAGATGTATGCCTTTGAGAAAATTAAAATGCACGTTTCTGGTTCAAGAGGTTTAAAAACCTAATGTGATGGCAAAAGCACTTAGTGAACTAGGAGGTAAACAGAGAGTTAAACAAAGGTTGACATTGAAATACGTGTTCAGTCACAGAGAAATGAACCATATGTTGCAAAAGTGTTCGTTTCACATTTTGTCATTTTCAAACCACAGTTATACACAAAAATGTTTTATTTAATTATTTATAGAATCACCTTCCACTTCAATTGCAGCTGCAAATATTTGTTTATTTGTTGCTACTGTATGTCCCTACCAGTTTTCCACATCTGGTGGCAGACATTTCTTTTTTTTTCTTTTTTGCCAACTCTTCTTTGCAAAGTAGCTCAAACTCAGTCTGATTAGACAGAAAACATACATTTTCCAGACTTACAGAAAATCCTCCATTAGATTGTGACTTGTCCATTTGAATTCATAAATATGCTTTGATCAGCTGTGCCTCTCTGGCTGTATGCTAAAGGTTGTTGTCCTGCTTCTAGTCCCTATCGAAGACCAGCATCACTGCAACATGATGCTGCCACAACCGTTTTTAAAGGTGGGCATGGTCTGGTTAGTGTTAGTTTCCTGCCACACTTTTTTTTTTCTTTTGCTGTCCAAAAAACTGTAAAGGGGAAAAATTACACCACACTTTTCAGATTTTTAACTGTAAAACAAAATTTGAAAACCATGTGTCATGTTCTCTGTGTTTTTCTAGCCCATAAATATGGTTTCTGGTTGATACATATTATGTTGGACTTTAAACTTTGACATGTTTTGACGTTCATTATGATTAGATTTGAGTTTTTCCAAGTATTACAGATGCTCAGTCTGATTTTTATAGCCATTTTTAGATTCCTTAGTCAAATCTTTAAGACGTTGGGGATAAAAAACGGGATTCAAATTATTGCTTTGTGCAGATCCTGCTGCGGCCGGCTGGTCGAACAAGACATACATCATCACTGCATCACTCATTCGACCCACGAGAATATAGGAACCTACTCTAACTCTGAGATTTCTAAAATAGATTTGTAAATTCAGTATGTTCTATAACAATGAGAGGCTGAAAACTGAAAAAAAAAGAAACATCAAAACAACTTTCCTACTATATGCTTAGCCTTTTTGCTATATGTCGAAAACTCAGTCTTTTCAAATGAAGCAGCATGAGTAAATGGTCAACATTTTGGAGTAGACTATACATCTTCTTTCCAAACGGCTTATTCCGCTTTTTTGTGGCTCACCTAACTTAATTTTCAAACACCCGACCGACGCCGAAAGTAGCCAACTTTGAGCCTTAACTCTCTGTGTAACTACTTCCACCTCAAAGAGTGTCATTAGCGCAATCCATTAGCATTTACACTAGATGGACAGAAATCTACCAAATGGCAGTATTTTGAAAAAGCCTGAATTTGGCACACTGGGGTGTTTGGAGACTTGTCCATTTAAAATAAATGAGAGTCTTTGTGCTTCTTTATCCAACAGGAAGTCCTATGAGTTTGAGGATCTTCTGCAGTCATCTACGGAAAGCAGTCGGGTGGACTGGTACGCTCAGTCCAAACTGGGCCTCACATGCACTTTATCAGAAGAGAACGTCTATGAAGACATAATGGGTAAATAATTGATATAACACCTATTTTTCCCCCCTCTTAACTAAGTGAAATCTGGCAAAGTGTTAAATATGAAACATCTGCTGTTTAGCATCTGACTTCAAAGTATTACCATATGAACAAGGCAGCTTATGAATCAATTTAGATTTGAAACAACATTGTGGGCTTTAGTTTATCCATTATTTTTCTGTATTTAGATGCACTGCAATATTTTATCCACAGTAATCTTAATCAGGGTCAAATCTGTGCAGTATTGTGCATGAATCTACTTCAGGTCAGACGCAGACATGATGAGAAAGATTAAGTGTCTTTAGCTCTGTTTATTTTGCTGCTCCGATTTTAATTTACAGGCACGTTGTTTCTTCTTTATTAGAAACTGCATGTTCCCTCCTTATTGTCTCTAGTGTTGTGGCAACCCCACCAAGAGCCTGTTTAACTACTTAGCGTACAGTAGTAGCAGTCTTATATGATGTTGCCTGCTTTGATTGGACGGTGTGGATCCCTGGATTAAACACAATTTGTTCACTTTGGGTTTCATTTGAGTAAATAATGTCCAACAGGAGCCGAGTTTGCTGGCAACGATTAATCAACGTTAGTTAAACTTATGATGCAAGCTATTTTGAATCGTCATTGTTTGTTCAAAACGTGCAGACAATGTCAAGTAGAGGCTTACCAGCATCCCTTGGGTAATTCAACTCAGCTGTCTATTCAAAAGCAGCCCAAGAAGGCAGAGATATGGAAAGTTGAAACAATGGTAAGTCATTTGGGTTTTCTCCACCCTCAGAACCTCCTGTAGACGCACTTTAAACTTTGACATGTTGGTTTCTTCAAACCAAGAGATTTCTGCCAGCAGAAAGCATCCAGGCAAAGGGCTTTAAATTGTTCTCTCATCTGAACTGTTTAAACTGATCAGTGTCTTGCATATACATATATGCATATTTCCTGTAGTTTGTTTGGATACACGTTATCCATTGCCATGACGATGGCTACTTTTCCTTGGGTCCACATCATAAAAAAGCATTTATTACAAAACATTAGCAACATAGCGTATTGATTTGTAAATGTATAGTTATTACACTTTGATATAACACAATTAAACAAGGTTCTTTTAAAAGCTCTAGCATGTGTTGCATTTAAAACAGATAAAGGAAGGGAGCTCCATGTTCTCATTCCTCTAATAATAACTTTTCTCTTTTTCAAGTGGAGGGAAATTGCTTTGTGGTTTTTACGTTCTTGTCGAGGAAAATCTGAAACATGTGAAGGAGAATTGTAGTCAGCCCTAAATGAAACCAAAGAAATTAATTTTTTTCCCTTTTAAACTACATTTATTTACCCAAATAGTACATAATTGTGGTCTGAGTGAAACAAAAAGAACAAGTCAACAGCAAGAGGTCAACGTTGCCTGTTGTTCTCCATCGCAAACAAAACGGACTGATGTGGTTGAACAGAACATTGATTTTACAAGTTGGCAGTTCAGGTCATTATCAGGAAATCAAGACTGCACCTGCATCCCTAACATGACATGGCTGTCCACCTGAACTCTGGAGGAGCTGCAGACATCCACTGCTCAGGTGGTTGACCTGAAAAAAACTTGAGACTGTGGCACAAGAACACATCCAGAGCTACATAGGGGTTGCGTTTCAGAAGAATGGCCTAGTCAAAACCAGATTGAACAGTACTGACTAAGTGGGGCTGAATACAAAGGCTCTCCACTCTTTTCTGGTTTTATCAGTTTCATCTTTCCTTCCGTTTTACAGCTAATCACTTATTTGCGTCGACCTGTATTAACCTCATTACAGCATATTACATATGATACATTTAAGTTTGTCATTGCGGGTCATGAGCAAAATGAAGGGATAGTTCCAGGGGTAAGAATGCTTTTACAACACACTGTAATGGATCTCAGAGATTTATGTGTTGGTCATATCAGCCAGCAGTATGGAAAACGCTGCACCGTACTGTTTTTTTCTTTTGAGAGATTAGGGCTGGACTGAGTGGCTGTCTTTGTTTGCCTGCGTTCACATCTGGTGGATAGATTGATAGAGCAGAGCAAAGAGTCACCGATTTACAAACCTCTGTTGCTCCATATCTGCAGGGGAGCTCTTGCAGCTACATTTAGCATTAGCTCTTCAAACGTCTTTTCACGGAAACATATGAGTCAGTGCATCGTCTCTTTGGAGACAGCTGGAGCACAAATCACCTGGCTGTACAAACACAGAGTGCTCATCTGGTCTGAACATGTTGTGGAACATAGATATAATTTGAATAAAAATAAATCTGTGTTCTGAAGATCCACCATGCAAGGAGAACCCTTACGAAGACATCGAGTTGGAGCGAAGCTGTGTGGGAAGCAAATGTGTTTCACCTGTGTCATCTTCTCCTGTCCCTGACACTCCAGCCAAGGTATCTGATCACATTGAGTGCATTTCTATGTATACCTGAATTACTCAAGCGGTTGAATACCTTTATGTCCGTCTTTCCCCAGCAGCTTCCGTCCAAGCCTGGCTTCTACAGGCAAAACTCAGAGAGACGAAGCTTCAAAGTCCCAGAGCTGCGCAAGACCAGCAGAGACACTGGCCTCTCTTCTCCCTCTCGTATCAGCCCCCCCTCCACACCCAGCAGCCCTGACGACACCCCGTGTCTCTCTGGAGACCCTTACAATCGTAGACGAAGGAAAATCCCAAAGGTATGGAAGCCTGGCAGGCCCCTCTCAAAGCTTATGGCCCATGATTTATGGCCAAGCAATGGTTTTGAGCCGGTCTACTCAAGCCTCTGTCGGGGGATGAGTAACGCAGAGCATGCCGGAGGGTTGTATTTTTTTCTTTGGGATGGGCGCCGCACACCGTGGAAGGCTTCAGTAATGCATTATTAACATGATTTGGCATGGAAACTGAGTTATCTTCCACAAAGTTAAAGGTGAACTTTTCTTTGTCTATTACAGATGGTGCTGAAGATCAATGCCATCTTTGAGGCACGGAGAGGCAAGAAACACACAAAGAAGGTGTCTCAGTCTGCAGAGTCCAGCTCAGGAAGAGGTGAGCCTCAGAATGAAAACCGTACGCACCTCTTCAAAGTCTAAAAATACCCCCTTCTTCAATAATTCAAACGAGGCAGTTTTTTCATTGGTCTTTGTTGCATATTTTATATTCATTTGCTTTATTAGGAGTTTGTGAAAACTCAAGGAACTGCTTTTAGTTTTCTGCCAAACATTTTCCAAGGACTTTATGTAAAAAAAAAAAAAGTAAGCACAAAATGTGGCATACACCCTTTTCCACACAAAGCAACCTCACGCTGACTTCATAGCTCTTGTACAAACATTTCTCCAGTCAATAGCTTATTGGGTACTGAAAAACTGGTAACGATTTGAAAACAATTGCTATAAACACCAGTGACACATGACAGGCAATTGTCGCGTCTCACATTTGCAGTTAGAGTAGATATTACACAGAAACTACGTTTAACAGCAACGACTTTTTGGATGGCACTGCAAAAGATGAGGACTGCCTGATCGGCAGATTTATATTTCCAAGGGCAGACCTGTTGGCAGACCTGTACTGTGGTCTGAGTGGTGGATGATCTCGGACCGTACCCATGTAGCTGTTGACCACATTTGGGTGTTGGATACAGTTATCTGTATTTTAGTCAACTTTATCAAATACAATGTAGCTGCAAAGAGGACATGAAAGTGCAGCTTCTGATAAGTTGTTTCTTTCCCAGGTGTAGTTGTAGCTTTTTGCTACACACACTGTGCAACAACAGCACCAGGACCAAATAGACTTACTTCAGTAGAAAGCGATTTTATTCAAAGTAGAGATTTAATTCACGCACCAATTCAACTAACCGACATTGTAGTCAGGTTTTATGGTTCAATGTATCATTAGATCATTTCACCAAACAGGATGGCTGTGAGTAGAAAAGCCATCAGGGTGCAGGAATAGCTGGCTTCCTAGGGAACAAGTCCAAATCCTTATCGAGAAGTGCAGATGCTTCATTACCAGTCGGTGCTTAAAGTGAGTTTGCCGATTAAACTCCAGTTTCAGTGTTCCACCAAACTCTTGAGTGACTCTGAGATTATAGAAACTATACAAATAAATAAATGATCAAACACTTTCAACCTTGGTGCACTTATGCATTAATTGAAAAAAAAAATAGTGGTGTATATCAATCAGTGAAAGGTTGGGAATGCAAAATATAAATACTTCTTGAGTGTGTTTTTACTCTCCGCAACCTCATTGAAGTGCATTTTCAATTCTTATTCTGTGAAGTTTCTATTCTTCCCCCATTTCACTTTGATTGGAATGTAGAAAGATATAATATTATCTTGTATCCTTGCATACGAAAATTTACATTTATGCTGTGCTTCAGTGAAAAAAAAAAATCCAAACAATTTTTTATACATGAAGCATTTATTGTTAGAATATACCTTCCTCTAAAATGTTGCTTTTCTTAGTCGTTCTACCTCTTTTTATGTATTTCTGGTTGCCTAAAGGCAACATTTTAAATATAAAAATCCTAAAAACCCACTGTGAACCAACAGTATTCCCAAACAACATCAGAAAAATACTGCCATGCAAAATAAAGTCATACTAATACGTAAACTGACACATGGACTTAGAAAACTGACGTAAACCCAACCTGATCATCCAGAATAACAAAAATAATTACAGCAATATGCACAACTCCTGAATCGATTAAAAGAGAGTGCAGATAATTCATTTTGTCTCCATTAGTGAGACTTTCATCTAAAAATGTTTTGCCAAAGTTTGTCACCCAAAACATCTCGATCTCTCCGTCTCTTTCTCTGTGACAAACTATTTTTTTTAGGCTAACCTACTTAGAAGACGACTGTTTTTGTGGTAGCAGCCAGGGCTGGAGAACTCATTTAACCGAACCTTATGAAATGCTTTGATTTCTATTTTCAGTCTTTTTACTCCTCTTCTTGTCTCTTCTTTTAATTCTGCGACAGATGAGAACAGCGAGTCAGAAAGCGACAGCGAAGAGAAACTAAAAGGTGAGAATCTCCCTGAACGCTTCGTGTATAAAACAAGTCTGTATGTACACAATTGAGATTTAAATGGAATCGATTTATTTCATATTTGTTTGCCACCCCTTTAGCACCAAAACACTGGACTAGAGTGTGCTTTTGATTTGCTCAAATGTGTGTATGTTTGACCTAGAAGGACGTTTTTAAGTGAATTAAACGGTTTTGACCCCCTTCAGCTCACAGCCAGCGCCTGGTGTCACTGCAGTCCATGCTGAGGCAGACGGGCCGGTACCGGACCTTGGAGAGGGATTTGATGGAGTTACAGGAGAGAAAACTCTTTGAATATTTCATCGTTGTTGCACTCCACAAGACCAAAGCTGGAGTCCCGTACCTGCCAGAAGTCACGCAGCAGTTTCCTCTAAAGGTAAAGGAGTATGGGAGTAGATAAAGATGACTTTATCTACTTGTTTTGTTATTGTTTTCTTAGTAGACATCAGGTTGGGGAAAAAATCCTACTAAACATCAAATTCTGGGGATGAAAAAGTGATTCAAACATTTTTCTGTAAACAATTCTGATTGCTTGAACAATTCTGTCTTATCTGGAATGAAAGGGGGGAAAAAACAAGGAACTAATTTTAATTTTCACCATCAGGGACAATATTAGTCCCAGTGGCACCCCAGAAAAATTTCTTAGGGGTTGCCAGACCAGGCCTGTGAAAAATTTTAAAAGGATGGAGCCAAAAAAAAGTGGGACCAATAACTGTGGTACTAGTGATTTTGTTGCAGTAACATGGGTTTTCCCCCTCCACTGAATTATAATTCAAGGCTTTTTACTCGCACAAACACAGCAAACACAGTTTGTAATGGATTTGACAAAAGGTTTCTCTTCCATTCAGCTCGAGAGGAGCTTTAAATTCATGCGGGAGACGGAGGACCAGCTGAAGGTCATCCCTCAGTTCTGCTTCCCCGACGCCAAAGACTGGGCCCCGGTCGACAACTTCCCCAGGTCGGTCCAAGTCCAGGCGCTGCCTCACCGCAACAGTGTTATCAGAACACAAACACAATACAGTGGAGTTTCCTAGTGTAGTGGTAATAGCTCAGCTGTTTGTGAGGGCTAATGACTACCTGGCTGTGAGGGGCCTAAAGAGCTGACCGAGCAGCTTGTCAAAGTGACCCATCTGTCTTTAACTACAGGGTACAGGAAAATACGAACACCTGGAGTGTTACATCTGAATCACCTCTCCCTGTTCGCTGTGTGAAACGCTCTGTGTAACGCGGTACGTCCGCTATGAGAAGCGATGACGTGTTTTTTTTGTTGTTTTTTTTTAACGATGATGGATAATAATCACCTGTTCCAAAACGTCTGACAGGCGACCAAACATACGCAATTTGCTCCAAACTGGCGGAGACTTTGTCATGTCAGGAAGGTCGATGAGTTTGAGCTCTGGAGTTTTTGTGTTTGCACTGTGGAAATTTCTCCTGAGGGCTTTTCAAACTATCATAATTGTATCTTCTTTTTTTTTTACATCCACAGTGAGACGTTCTCATTTGTACTGACGGGTGAAGATGGAAGCAGACGGTTTGGCTATTGTCGCCGTTTACTGGTACGCTTAAATAAAGTCTTTATTTTATTTTCATTATTATGGAGTTATCTATATAAAATCCATTGCTTCTGGTGCACCAATTAAACATTTGTTTTCTTTTCATTGCTTCAGCCAAAAAAAAAAAAACAACTTCATGGATTTAAATAATTGTTGTAATTCTTGAACTGTTTTTATGTTTTTGTGGGGTGAGAATTGCTCTATAATCAGGTAATTTCCCTTTGAATTGTCTGTTCACAGCCCAGCGGAAAAGGCCGAAGGCTCCCAGAGGTCTACTGTATCGTCAGCCGCCTGGGTTGTTTCGACCTTTTCTCTAAGGTAGTTAAGCTTTCAGTGGGATTTTAATTATTACCTTGATCGTGGATAAGATCAAGTTTAATCACAAAGTTATTTTCTCTTTGCAAGTTTCTCTTCTTAGCAAGTTGGAACACTATTTTTAAAAAAGTAAAAAATAAAAAATCATGTTCACTTGTCTTTCCTGTTTTGAGGAATGAGCCACTTTGTCACATTATGTTTATGCCAAAGGAAAGCAGGAAGTTGTTGATTTCCAATTAAAGGTTCCACACCTCTTTAATCAAATTAGGACTGTAGTATGCCTTAAAAACGATTTTAACAGCGTTTTTTTTTTCTTCCCCACATTAATAAAACTTGGATTTTTCTAAAACTTTAAGTGTGAGATTATGGTGCCACAATAAAAGATTAATTAATTTTAAGGGTTACTTTACACATCTTCACCAGGGGTTCCAGTTAATTTGACAAGCGCTGGATAACGTTCAGACCTACTAACTGCATCCAACGGCTTAAAACGGCACATCCATTAAAGCTCGCATACGCCAACCCAGAACCCACCCCCTATTAAAACCACACCACCCCTGGTGCCCACTGAACCTCACCCACTCGTCTCTCTCTGAACCTTCGCAGTTCTGGCTGCGGTTCAGCAGCACATATGAAATGCAGATGGCGTGGTTACTACTGTGGAAAAAAGTTCCCTGTAATGAGTTGTGGATTTTTCTGCTTCCTTAGACGTGCTCCCCATGCAGTTGATGGAGTTTAATTTGTATAGATAAATATAAGGGGTTATTTTAGATTAAAAGTGGGGCGAGGGGTTGTTGGTTTACCGCAACTTGATTAAACTGCGAGTGCAGATGGACTTGCGGGCGTTTATAATGTTAATTTATTATAAGAGGATTTGAAATTCTGCGGGTGTTTTTCAATTTGTTCACTTTGTGCCTTAATAAGCCTGTGTGCTCTGGATGTTTGTAGTAAAAGGAAGTTTCACACAAGATGCGGTGCTTTAGCCGCACAGTTTGATTTGAATTCTGAAAAAAAAAAAATAAAAAAAATACATTTCCTGTCCTACTATCACAAAGATAAACATGTAGGCCTTGTTAAACTCTTTTGCTGATTTTTCTCGTCAGGTGTTACTAACAACAACACACTTTGGGTTTGTTTTGTGTAAAACAAAGAGCGACTATGTGGAACCTCGTTCCCTCAGTTTTAAGCAAGGTAGAGGATCTTTGATGCTGTGGGCCTGTTTCTCTGATCTGCAGAACTTTGTGCATATGAAGTTCTTAAAATATCAGGATTTTTGGTTAATAAATAGTTAACCAGAAAGAAAATTAAATGCCTTCAGTGGACATATTAGTTACCTGTGTTTGTACTGCATTTAACGTTCAGTTCAGCAAGTTTCTGGTTTGTCTTCCAGATCCTGGATGAAGTGGAAAAGAGAAGGGCCATCTCTCCTGCTCTTGTGCAGCCTTTCATGAGAGGCATCATGGAAGCTCCCTTCCCCGCCCCAGGAAGGACCATCACCGTTAAAAACTTTTTGCCTGGCTCTGGGACCGAGGTCTTCTTTTTTTTTTCAGTAATTTACGGTCAAACCATCAAAAGTGATGTAAATGTGATGGATATGACGGATGTGCTTATTTTATTAGTCTTGCTTCCTCACAGGTGATACAGCTGTGCCGGCCGTCTGACTCCCGTCTGGAACACGTGGATTTCGAATGTCTCTTCTCTTCGCTGAGTCTCCGTCTGCTCCTCCGAGTTTTTGCCTCTCTGCTGCTGGAGCGCAGGGTCATATTCACTGCAGACAAACTTAGGTTGGTTCCTGCATTAGCACCCGACAGAGGATTGGCACTATTGAATAGCCAGCTGCTAAATCCTGCTAAATAAAATAAGGAAAGAGAGACCTCAAGATGGCCAGCAGTCGAAGGATGGGAGGATTCCAGCAGAGTGTGAGAGGAAGGAATGTTGTTGTGTTCGACAGTCACTTGGGGAACAATCAGTTCTTCAATGGAAATCTGTCATGGATGCCAGATAGGCTGCTTTGAAGCGTAACTTCAGAGTTACCGCGGCAGTGCTTCACACTCTTAACACGCACAATATTCACTGAGAACTGACTCTCCGGTTTTTATCTGACGTGGAGCAAAAGCTCAGTAAATGGACCGCTCTGACCTCATGTGTGTTTGGTTCTGGTGACAATGTCAACGTCCAGCATTTAGCTTTAACTAACAGGCTTTTCTTTATAAAAACTGGTTGAAAAGGCTTTTGAAAGAGGCTAGTGCCACCATGTGGTGGAAACTAGAAATTTATGGGCCACTGTATATCACCGTCCGACTTAGGGAAACTCTTATGTTTACAGTCCAACTCTGAGAGATTTTTACAACTGTGTTATTAACTAACTTATTGAAGTAGACTTGTAAGAAGAATATAGACATTTACAAAGCTCAAAAGTAATGCCTCATGTGCTGTTGGGCAATAACGGTGACAGTGAGGCTGCATGTTGCAAAACAATAAAAGTGTGCTGGTATATGAACAGTTACAGTCATAAATTCACTCATTCCTGGTCTGCAATGTCATGTTAACTTTTTCAAGACTTTTAATGATTCCCCCCCATTTCTTTTCTCTTTTAATACAATGAAACAAAAACTGAAGTTTGAGCTTACTGCACATTTCTCTGATCCACACAGATACTATAATATACATGCACTGACTCCAACTATATTCATTTGAAAGTTGTGGCTCAAAAATCCATTTTAAAGTCACCACCAGGCTCCCAAAGTCATTTTGTGTGGATATTTGATCATTTCTCTTAACCCTGACTGCCTGGAGTTATTCAGTTATATAAAAAGAAATACTTTTTTTTATTCTAAATTAAGTAGATTTGATTTGAATTTAGTATATGCAATCAATTTAAAAACTATGAATTTAACAAATGGTGCTAATTAGGCAAGTTTTGCATAATTTGGTTTAACTGTGGCCACTAGATGGCAGCAAAGAGCTTTCAATATGACTCTTGGTATGTGTTGACTTTACATTAACAGACAATAGTGCTAAACACACAATGTCAGTCAGCATTACACGTGTGTATTCAATACTCCTTAGCCATATCAAGTTCTCAAATTTGAATATTTTTCATATTTATGTGCAGTTTTATTTGATTTTATTCTATTTTATATGTAGAGCTTAAAGGTTCAGTAAGGAATTTGGCATGTGACGTTCTTCAGTCAGAGGCTTCTTACAGACCGCTGCAGAAGGTCTTTCCTGCTAACCGCTATCATGAGCTCCTATAAGTTATTTAATTTCCTTTTGAGATCAATAAAGTATTTTTGAATTTGAATTACCATGCTAAACAATTTCCTTTCATTTAATGGGCAACAGCACTTTGAATTTATTTTTCAGTTATGTTCTTCCACATGCAGTTTGACCCCCACTGACGCCTCGCCTTGTGTCTTCCCTCAGCACATTGTCTCAGTGTTGTCATGCAGTGGTGGCTTTGCTCTATCCCTTCACCTGGCAACATACATACATTCCTGTTCTGCCGCCGTCCATGTTGGACATAGTCTGCTCCCCGACTCCCTTCATAGTGGGCCTCCTCTCCAGCTCTCTACCTCGACTCAAAGAGCTGCCCATAGAAGAAGTAAGAGTCGACTTTGTTTTGGATGTTGTTGTGGTGCCCTTGACTCTGAGAATTTCCTCTGCTGAACAATAGCTCAGGAAAATGACGTCACTCTCCCTCTGTTCAGGTCCTGGTGGTCGACCTCGGCAACAGCCGCTTCCTACGTCAGGTAGTAACCGCAGAGAGCGCTGCAAAAATCTGCTCTGGTCCATGGAGGTGTTGGGGATGCAGCTCTATCTAGTGATCAAGTGAATGCAACATGTTGGCTATAAATCTGTTTTGTTTCCCTGCAGCTGGATGATGAGGACTCTATTCTTCCTCACAAGCTGCAGGCAGCTCTTGAGCACGTGTTGGAAAAGAGAAGAGAGTTGGCCTGTGAGAAAGGAGACCTACCTAATGGTGACTGAACAACTTATATGACAGTATATCAATCATTACTAAGGCAAAGGAAGCACAATGAGAAAAGGGAATGGTTATTTAATTTTACACACATAATTTTTTTCTGCCTTGGGAAAGGTTTACATACAGCTCTGTCACGATAACAAATTTTACTGGACGATAATTTGTCCCAGAACTTATTGCAATAAACAATAATATCGTTGTTTTGAGACCATTTTCAAGTAATATAATAGCAATAAAGGCATAAAAATGCAAGAACTCATTCTCAAAGATCAATAAACTTTAAATTATAATGAACATTTGAACACTGGAACTGAAAAACATTTGAAATATTCAAAATAAATAAACAGAAACAACAAATAAAATTAATTATGAAATCTCTGTCAACAAAATTATCTATCAAAAAACTCCAGATCGAAGACTTTTATCATTCAGAGAGAAAAGACAAAAATCAAGCAAATGAAAGTGATTGCGTTTGTTTTTTTTTTTTGTTTTGTTTTGTTTTTTTAATTTGTCAATTGATTTGTTGTTTATTGTGGCAGGCCTACATACAATCATGAAGGTCCCGTTAACTTGGAGCCTTTACTGATGCTTTTCAGTCAAACTCTTCTGCCATACCAGTACCTCAGACTTTATACTTTATTTATTGGTTCTATATATTTTGGTCGTACATTTTGACTTCCTGTTTAGGAACTGAGATTGTGAATTATTGCATAAAAAACCCATTAGGGTTCAAATCATTTCACATTTTCTGCTTGCGCTTGTTTTCCAAACGTGTGCTCCCCTCCAGACTCCAGCTCTCTCGGTGCGGTGGTCTCGGAGGCCTTTGTGCGTTTCTTTGTGGAGATGGTGGGCCACTACTCCCTTTTCATGAGCGGATCGGAGCGGGACGACGATTCGCCCACGTCGCCCGTCCCGTCGTGTCCCTCCGCCTCGTCATTTCAGCGGGAGGCATTTCGCAAGGCGGTCACTTCCAAGAGCCTGAGACGCTTTCTGGAGGTGTTCATGGAGACCCAGATGTTCAGCGGCTTCATCCAGGAGAGGGAGCTGCGCAGACAGGGCCTCAAGGGTACAGATCCTTTTGTAGCGTCCTCGCAAAAGTATTCATCCTCTCTCGTTTCATGATGCAACCAACCAAACATCAGTGTGTTATTATACTTTTATGTGAAAGAAACACTTTAAGAAGCAAAACAACCCTAAACTATCAGCCAGTGGTAAAATGGTTTACATGTTGAGGAAGCGTATTAAAGATTTTAAAGAAATACAAATGTTTTTGCAATGCACAATATTTAAGCTTACACTAATTTCTTCGAAGCATCTGACTTTGAATTAGTAAAACCAATATTTTGTGTCCAGGTCTGTTTGAGGTGAGAGCACAAGAGTATCTGGATTCACTACCCGGTAGCGAACAAAGAGGAGTAAACAAGTTTCTCAAGGGGCTAGGTGAGATTTATTTTTATTACCTTAGCAAGTCGGCATATGAAAGAGTATTAGGCTCATGGTGAGAGCATTTTTAAACATACAAGATGAGGATAAAGTCATTATATTATGAGAATAAAATAATAATTTTACAACTTTCTTCTAGTAAGTTTTTGATTTATTCTCAAAAATAGTTTAAGTGTTACACTATTTTTTACTTTATTCTCGTAATACTGTAACTATTCACGTAATATTATGGCTTTATCCTCTTCAGTTTTTTTTATTTATTTCTTCTTAGTTTGACTCTTAATACTCCGTCGTATCATGATTTTGTTTTGCTCTTTGACAATGTCATCTTTGTTGCACTTCCTGTTACATATTTGTTGCTTATTATTTTTCAGGGAACAAAATGAAATTTCTGTCCAAAAAATGAGAGACTGAGCAAAGCGGTCGTCAGAGGAAGCACGATGGAGAAGACGTCCTCCGTTGGATGCGCGGGGGGGACGGGGACGCGTCTTTCAGTCGTGTCCCTCTGAAACGAACTGGATTTACGATCTGTGAAGATGACAGAATCTGGAGGACAGTCGGGTTCAGTTCTCGACTCCGACAGCTCGTCCCGTTGGTGTTGTGGAGACCAATATGTAGTCTTATAATCAATGGTAAATGATCAATGTTTTACAGGTTAAGTTCTGTCTCTGCAGTGTATCACTGTACAGCACATTGCATTGTAAATGTTTTAGCAGCAGTGTTCTCAGTGACTAACACCAGCCATAACCCTGTGAAGAGAAATACCACTAAAGTCCAATGTTGTACAAGACCTTAACTTACATTCCTGCTTTTTTTTTTTATAGAGGCTTTTTATGACTATAACAGTACAACTTCTTCATCGACAGGAGGCTTTTTAAATAATTTATGTCACTTCTAGACAGATCTAATCTTTTATTTTAAAATCTGTATTCACATAAGTGCAAATGAATTTCCTGTAGTTGGTTGTAAACTTCTAAAGAGTTGTGCTCCAGACATTTTGTAGACTACTGTGGGAATATGTGTGACTGTTTTTAAGGAATTTCACCTTTTCTGGAATAATAACATCCACCAAGGTCGAAGATTGAGAGGGTAAACAATGTGAAATGTATTTTTTGGGGGCGTTTTACTGGAGTTTATGTGCCAACAATTAAACAATGATATATATTGTAGATCAAACAGTGTATAAAACTACTCGGGATGTCTTAAACTTTTAGTCATAAAGCAATGAAACTTAATAAATAAGGTGATTTTAAGTTTGACAAACGACTATTCATCTCTTAAAAACTGCAACACACTCAGGCTGGCTATTGGCAATATATTTTTGTATTCCTGGTGAACATGGCTTCCCTTCTAACAGAAATGAAAATACATTTATTGGTCAGTTGAATCATAAATTGTAGAGAAGCTCAGGTTACGAAACGTGGAATATGTTTCTTCTACTGGACAAGCCTTCTGCAATAACTACAACATCCAGTAGGAGGCTCTGCGACACTTTATGTTCACTTGTTGCTTCTCATGGTTCAAAGTTCAGTGTAACATCTGAGACATTAACGCCTCCAGGTCCTTAATATATTGTGCAACACGGCTAAGTCTGCCATGTTGTCGACTTTCTCTACACTTATAATGGTAGCAGACCTCACTTATCATATTAATAACAACGACAATGTTCCCTGTAGGCCACAACCAGACCAGTCTTATTTTAAAAAGCATCCTTTTTGATAGGTTTACATTTTAAATTACATGTTTTGTATTGTAACCTGTTCAAACTATTGACTTCAGTTACATCTCAAACTTATTCTTTTGGGTTTTAACACACTAATTCACTAGATAATTCTTCAGACTATTTTTACCTAATACGTCCTGCTACAATCAAGGAAACAGCAATTAAAATCTACAATATTGCTTCAGATTGTTTCTTTTGCATTTTTAACGATATGTATATATTTTTCCCTCATTCCAATTCATGCACTAGAGAAGGTGAAGAATGACCTTTTTTCTCTTATGAGCAAACCTTCTCTAATACCTGTGGTATCCGCTAGGGGGCTCTCCTAGTCATTTGGTATCATGCAGCACTTGTTGCTTCTCGGGGTCCAAAGTTCAGAGCCACATCTCACTTATAAATTCAGGATATTTGAATAATATAACAATAACGACTACAAAAAATTAGCATTTGTTATGAAAATGACGTGTGAACGCTGGACACTGAATGTTTTTGGTGAAAATTGCTGAAGCAATTGAAGTCAACTGCAGAAGACGTGCAGAAATGTAAGAAAAAATGCCAATACAGAAACTGCTTAAAAGGTGTAAAAACTTTCAAGCAATGCTAAAATCCCACATAGAGTGTTACAAATTGGTGCAAAACAGTGTTTACAAAGCTAAACTGTACGGTCACAGCAGTTTATTAGGTAAAATGAAAAAAGCTAGCTAAAATACTAATGATAGCATCTAGGCTAGAACTAGCATGTTGACCTACTGTGACACACTCCATGCAAAGTGAAAAAAACCCCATGTAAAATTTAAAACTAGCTAAGAAGCTTAAGTCCGCTAAAAAAAACTAAAAGTTTTTATTCTAACACAAGCATGTTGATATTAAAATTCACTCCTACTACTTCAAGGTCAGTAAGATTGTTTTCAGCTCTTCTATGACATGCTACTTCTATCTTCGCTGTTATATCCATAAACATCGATCAAAATTGTAAAATATAAAGTATTTAAAGAGATGCTAGTTTAATTGAGAAAAAAAACAAACTTATTTTTATGTTTATACTGTATTACACTTGTGCTAAGTGTTTGCCCTCTTCCTGATTTTCTGTTTTAGCATGTTTATCACACAGTCCATTGTAGATATCATTCAAAGACAACAGAGGTAAGCACAGATTTTAAGTGAAGATGTTCATCATTAAGGGAGAAGAAACCCTGCATGGCCCTGTATGAAAAAATGACTGCTCTGTTAAAACCCAGCTGTAGTTTATCACACCTGTTCAACTGTCTCACCTGTTCTCAATCAGATCATCACTTAAACAGGACCTGCCTCACAAAGTGAAGTACACCAAAACATCCTCAAAAGCTACATGTCATGTCTACACAGATCGGCTCGATTCACATTTCACTCTGCTGCTTGTCTGGGCTTTCTTCCATTGAAATGGATTCCCATGTCTTATAAATGTCACATAAACACTTAAAAATAATACAGCTATATTAATTGGCTTAGTATTTTCACATTTGAGTGCCTAAGCGTTGTGTTGCGTGTGGGTTCCAATATCCGTGGTGCTACTTGCGTTCCGGCATCGTTTTAATTTACAAATTAAGCACTGCCTATAGCTGTGACACTCTTTACCCCCCAGTGCACTTTAAATAAATCTGCAGTTCTTTTATTTTTCCAGCAAAAACAAGAGCCAGTTCAAATGACATTGTCTCCCTGAAATCAGTAATCAGGTAATCAAACATTTAATCAGAATCTCTACTTAGAGACAGATGGTGAATCCAACATAATAAACCATGTTGTGCCTACAGCATTCACACTAGTAAAGAGAAACAGGAACTCAGGTGTGAATGTCTTGCAGCATAAAAATGAAACCAAAACCCATTAAAAGTGAATTTACACTCTTTTAACCCATTAAACTGATCAAATTCCTGATCAGTTTGAAAACAAACGTGTGTTTTGTACAGAACTTTACAGAATATTATTCCCAACAAGAAAAAGTTATCTGTCAAGTTCTTTTTTGTTGTTGTTGTTGTTAACGTGGTGTCATGCCATTAACAATATAAATTTATTTGAAATAATCTTTGTAATAATCTCCATCCCTTGTCGTGACGTCACGCGCAGTATCCCGGGGATACTGTTGTAATATCATTACTCATGAAGTGATTGCCTTTCGTTTTGCTTTAGTTACTTTTCTTCTTCAGAAACCCTCCTCCTCCTCTTCGTCGTCATTACGTGCTGACCGGTCAGACCTTCCTCCCCTCCTCCTCCTCCTCCTCTCTCCTCCCCTCCTTTCCTCCCTTGGTCTTTTTCTCTGGCTTTTTCCAGGCTTCATGTCATACCACGGCTAATTCCTGAAATTCCTGCCCTCCTTGCGCTTCAAACAAGCGAGCTCCAGGAAGGAGACGAGGCAGCACAAAACAAACAAAGGAGAGGAAAAGAAGAAAACACAACAACAACAACAACAACAACAACAGAGAAACAAACGAGAAAGCTAATTCAGCTTCTTTTTTTAATTAAGACAGAGATAATAATTGCTTCACCTGCCTCCCTGAATGCGCCTGTCGGACTTGTCATAGAGTTTCAGCAGGTAAGCTATTTCAGCGTTTTGCTGTTTCTTGTGTCCAGGGTTTTTTCTTCTTCTTCTTCTTCTTCTTCTTCTTCTCCTCCTTGTGTCGGAGCGTGAACTTTTCTGCGTCACTATTTCTACACAAAATAATTTCCATTCACTGGCGGACATAACATACCTCAAATGTCTCACATTTCTCAGGAAGAATCCCTGCATTTTTCCCCCTCCTTCCTTTAATTACAGCTGTGGAGTGAGCCGCGGCTCTGAGTTCCAGTGCCTCAGCCGGGAAACGGACTCCCAGCCGTGCGGTCAAACATTAGCGCCTGGCCGGGTAAAGTTTTACTCCGGAGCCAGTTAAACCGCCTATTTATTAACTCACTAAATTATAGATATATATATAGATATCTTTCTCCTCATCATTTCCGGTTGCAGCAACAAGTGTTAGTGGACTGGAGTGGGTCTGACGGAGCGGTGGTCGTCTGAATATTCGGGTTGAATTCATGTTGTGACATGATTTGTTAAAGTTTTTAAGTCGTTTGTCGTTGCTTAACATCTTGAATTAACGCAAAAGATGAATTCTGCGAAGTGAAAAATTACACGGCGCAACTTTTGTTGAGTTTATCGAAGTTTTACTGCAGTTATTACTGATAATGAAGCAATTGTGCTTTATTTTTTGACTTTTAATTTTACTGCTATATATTTTAAAAGTAGATATTGTTTAAATTTTACCTCTGCTATTTAGAATAGCAGAAG
>NW_006799956.1:1998882-2050995 GCF_000485575.1 Poecilia formosa
TATATATATATAAAATGTGTGTAAATTTCATATTGATAAAACATTAGTATTTATGCATCAGGTTTTATGGAACATTTTCTTTCTGTAAAACATGAACCAAGAGTTGGCCATGACCTGAAGTGAAGTAAGCGGTTGCTAAGGACATCAAGCCATAATATACTATGCATTTTCTTACATCCTTTATCTATCCATGTACTTTAACCATGAAGTGCTGGTTTGTTTTTCACTGTAACTAAGGACTTTCATGAATTAATAGTGTCATAAAATGTTAAATTCTTACTTATAGTTTCATTTTAATATGTATTATATTCCAAAAAAAAAATATATATATATTATATCTTAGTTCTACATGATGCCAGGATAGGCTCTTCCATCTGATAAATTTTGCAGATTATAACCCCTTATTTGACAAAAATCACTCAAAGTTACATCTTTTGTTTAGTTATTAGTTACTGGCGTCATGCAATCACATTTCTTTAAAGTGCATGCTATGAGAAATTGCTTTAAAACCATTTTTTTTTGGGCTCTTCTGTCATTAAACAATTAATTTTTCTTTGTTCTGAGTAACAGTTCATGCACACTGTAACTGTTTGCAAACAAATATACCCAGATCGATTTCCCCTGCCTTGCCTAAAAACTTGACCACCTCTTTCAAACTCTACTGAGAGACTGACATTATGAGAGTAAAAAAAAAGCATTTTCACAATTTAGTAGCAGCTTTTAATTTGCAAACACTTCACCTCAAGTGCCCTTAATTCATTCATTTATTCACTTAATTATGCAAACCAATGTCAAATGATCAATATAGGGAATTAGTTGTTGGGCCACAATAAAAATGGTGGTACGGGTGGGCGAGGATTTCTTTTCTTTTCTTTTCCTTTCTTTTCTTTTATTTATTTAATTTTCTTGCAAGTGGGTTTCCAAATCAAATCCTGCTTTTGGCCCCGACTCAACCTCGGCGTGGGCCTGTCTGCACTAATTTGCTTTTAAACGCGGCATGTTTACTCTGACCTGCTTTATTCTGAGGTTCACACAAGAAGCACATGCACTTTAAATGTATTTCTACCAAAATTATCTAGAAGCGTAGTTTCGATCTGTTGACCCTGTGCCTGATGTAAGCTCAACAAAATAAATCACAGATAGAAATTAAAAACATTACATTGTAGTTGAAACACATTCAACTAAGTTAAAAAAAATATGACAAAGTGCAGACAGGACTTATTCTCAAAAAGCATTTTTTTTCCACACTGTTGAGTTTATATTACAATGCTTGTTTTTTTTTTTTTTTTTTTTTTTTTTGCTTTAAAAACAAATATTACAGACTTTTTTAGTTTAGTTTACACCACGACACAATTTATTGAAATGTTTTTGTTTGGTTGAGATCTACTGGTTTAAAATACGAGTTTGTGAGGAGATGCTATGTGTAGCTTTTCACATAATATTCCTAAATACCAGGATATGGAAAAGAGTACATTTCACCTTGAAGGTATTTATTTTCTTTTGATATATAAAATACATGTAGATTATGTTTGTGGTAAGGCTGATAAAAAGGCAACAATCATCGATAAAATCTGTCAGGAAAAATGAAAAGTGAAACAGAAAGCAAAGCAGCTAATGAAGGAACTGACCGCAAGGCCGAACATCAGCAAAGAGCAAAACAAAATCACTCAGGGAGTCAGAAACCACAGTGAAATAATAATAATAATAATCTGAATTACTCATGGTGTTGTTATAAACATTGTATTTGGAAATATTTGGACGGCTTTAATCTGTTTTGGTTTAACTCTGAATGTCGAAGTTGAGTTTATCACAACAACTATTTCTGTCTAAATACGAATGTTTGCGTCTTTGTCGTATTGAAACAAAGAACGGGGAGGTATTGATCTGACCAATCTGTGCTGATGCAGTTGAAACATGGACAGGAGTTTACTTATAAATGTAGCTTCAACAGTACCTTTTACTGACTGCATTAATCTATCGTCGTGTTATTATGGTGTCTTGTCATTTGGTGGGATAATTGTCTCGTAAATAGGTGAGAACTGAGGGAAACGTCGGAAAGAATCGCCTGACTAAACACGTTTTCTAACAGAAACTAAAAACCACTCATGACTACCAGCATATTTTTGACCCCTCAAGTAATAAAATAATAATAACTAAAAACCCCTCGACTAGAATAATTGTTAAAACAAAGACCAAGAGCTCCAGCTACCAACCGACTGTGTGTGTCTGTGTGTCTTCGTGCAGCAGACAGAGTGTGTTTCAGTTGATCTCGGTTCAACTTAACGAGCTGCGGTGTAAAAGTGCCGCCGCTCCGTGTGTGTGTGAGTGCGTGTGTCGTGTGGTGCGCACCGCAGCAGCTGACAGGAGTGTGTTTTCCCGAGGAGCAACAGGTGGATGGGAGGCAGTGTGGCGAATGAGTGGAAGGAGACGAGGGAGGAGGGAAAAAAAAAAAAAAAACACCTGTCACATCCCCCCCTGAAACGTTCCCCCCCCCTCACGCCCCGTCCAGCCAAAAGCCAGAGGAGTTGTCTATTTATTTATTTCCCTCCATGGCCTCTTATCCTTTGTCTCAATAACCATCGAGTTCGCTGCAGTCTCAGACAGACGAGTGCTTCTGTTATGCTGGAATCTAAAGGTTTTCGTTGTTTTAGCATTTTGCGTGCGGGTGGACGTGTTTGTGTGGGTATAAAAAAAAGAGAGAAAGAGAAAGGAGTGTAATGGTGTGTGAGCGAGGAGAAAACGGTTCAGCGTGTTCGCATCGCCTTGAGCGGGTCCACTCCACAGCAGACGAGTTTGTTCTCTTTTTTTTTTTGTCTCCTTTCTGGTTTGTTGTGCTCATCCCACATAGTGATCATTCCTCCCCCTCTTGCACAAGAAAAATGAATAATGCCTCAGATATGAGCCTTGCGGAGAGAAAAGCCTTTCTGCACCTCCCTCCCTGCTGCATGTCTGTCTGCCCGGCTTACAGACCCTCTGTTCTTTTTTCTTTTACAACTTTTCCCAAACACATTAGGAGCTAACAGAGGTTTAAAGTCCTAAATACCCGGTTTCTAATTCACCACATCTGTTACTGGCTGCACAGGATAATTATTCCACACGCCACACACTAAAGCTTATGACAAAGTGTTTATTTGTGTTACAGTGTCTTGTCTTCCTGCTCCTCGACTTTTATGACCAAACAAAAGTATTTTGTGGATTTTTATCCATAGATATTAGTTGATATCTAGATTTTAGATCTGAAAGGCTGAAAGTTTGTGAGTTCCGGGAAGACAGCTGCTAGAAACTAGATTAATCAGCTAAAGACTTCAGACTCAATGCTCAATCAATAAAACAAACACGTTAGCTGATTGTGTGAATGATCTCTATCTGTCCCACATTCCTTTAAGAACACAGAGAGTTGGGCAAAAGTCATAAAGCTCTTCTGCACAATGTCTTTTAAGGTTATCTTCTTTAAAAGTTTTTTGGGTTTTCTGGATATTTCTCTAAGGTTTTACATTTTAACACCTTCATAATTGTATTTATGTCCAGTTCTTGTATGTCGACATTTTGCTGAATGTGTGCTTAAAAACAGCAGGACACAAAATCTTAATCTTAAACTGGATAAAATCCTATCATGAAAAAAAAAAGACCTTTCTGACAATACGGCCAGACAGAAATGCACAGAGGAGCGGCAAAAGCAAATGAGGTGGATTAGCAGGGCTTGCCGACAGCTGATGGTGTCATTCACGACATGTTACTGTGGAATGTCTTCAGTCAGAAGCCTCCTCTGATTAATCACAACACTGACTGCTACTGGTGATCCTCCCTGCCCACAGCATCACTATCCATGATGACTCTTTGGAGACATGCTGGTGATTTAAACGTTTCATTTTTCCTTTTTAATAAATAAAGTATGTGTGAATTGAATTGAATTGAATTGAATTGAATTGAGTGAAAAAAGGTAGAATCGGAAAATATCGACAGGAAAAATCTAGATCTCTACTTTTCTGCTGTTTATTTATAAAGCACTTGTCATTAATTCAGACATATTTATTTGATTGTTGTACTTCTTTCGGGACGGTTTTTGTCCGTTTTCAGGTTAGCAAACCTGATAAGTGGTACGGCTTTAGCGTGTGTTTGATTTTTAAAAAAATGCTTAAACTTGACAAGAAATGTGTCTAGTTAATTATGGGTTACTGGAAAAGATGATCAGAAATACCTAAACACCAACTGTGATCCTAGAAAGGCAAACATAAAAAGAAATACAATTAAAATAAATATAATTTTATTTGCACTTCAACCTAATTCAAGCATCCAATATTTTTGGATCTTTTATCCATGACTTGTCACTTTATTCGATTAAGTTGTTGCCGTATAGAGACCGGCTGTGGGTGAACAAAAAGACACCCGACCTCAGTCTCTATATGTTCACTTACTGATCGTTGCCATGGTGCTTCTAACCATTTCACTCTTACTGGTGAATAAAAAACTTGTAATAAATAAACAAACCATGCTTAGAGTGGCAGGGTGCAAGTACAGCCTGGTGACCTGCCAGGCTTATAATACACTGGGGGAAACCCTGGTATGCGTTATGTGCCGAGGAAGTACCTCTCTCAAAAAAGAGTCTCATGTGGACAACTGAGAGAAACTGTAAAAGAAGCCAGAGTCTAAAGAAACACATTTAAAAACACTGTAGAGTTACTGTGGCACCTGGGAAAGTGTGGCGTTTGACTCAAGACGTTTCTGTGGTTGTTATAAGTCTTCACCATCTAAAACATAAAACCCTGTGCTCTGTGGTTAAGCCTTTAAGTTCTCGTTGATGCAGCCCAGCAGGACTCGCACCAAGCAAAACAAACACGCTGGTTGCCACCAGCTCTCACAGTGACTTTATTGCCATCCCGCACTGTGGCTTTATATCCCAAATATTTCCTGCCCCCCTGCATTCCCCATGTGATTAGTGCAGCAGATTTTGGCCACTTGAGCAGACACACACACACACACACACACACACACACTCGCAGGTCTTATGTAGAACAGGAAGTGGCGCAGGCAGGAGCAGCAAAGTCACTGCAAGTAGACAAAGCCAATATTTAGGTCTGATTTTAGTTTTGACTTAAAAGTTTTCACCGGATTAAAAAGACTTTGACAAGCGTCACATGTTCAGAGGTGAGCAGAGTAGACAAAATTTTACTCAAGTAAGAGTGAAAAAGTATTTGGTAAAAAAACAAAAAAACAAAAAGGCTACTTATGTCCTGAGTAATCGATCATAAAATCTGATTTAATACTTTAAAAGTATGCCATAAAATAGACAAAATATAAAATATGGAAGAATTTGCATGTAAAAAAAAAAGCTATTAAAATGAGTACAAAGTAGCACATTTAGGTAGAAGAAACAGTTTTTAAAAAATAATTAAAAAAATTAACTTTACATAAATTTAATACCTACAGCATGTAACGTATTAGTTAGGCTCATCTATTTCCAGTAAATTGTATTTACTGTGTCTTACTTATCTCCAACACGCCCAGCAGACAGAAAATAACGTGAGAAAACAAATCTGGTGCAATAACAAGAAATCTCACTTCCACATAAACTGTAGGTGTGTGTCTGTGTTTCATATAATCTGTTTGTTCTTTCTTTACTGAAGTTACTTATGTTGAATAGAGAATCCAGAAATTTCACTCCAGTAAGAATAGCAATAGATCATAATAATATAACTCAAGTTAAAGTAAAAAATTACAGGACAGTAAAACTACTAAAAGTAATTAGTAAATGTATCTAGTTCAGGGCTGAAACGATAAGTTAAATTACTCGATTGTTGTAATAATTGTCAGCTAATTTAGTAGCTAACAATTCAGTTTCCTGAAAGAACAACATACTGAAAACTGTACATTTGAGATAAATATGTAAATTTGTAATATGTAAATATGTTTTACCCCAAATTTATCAAGTGACAGTTTCAGCTTTACCCAGCCCTACTTCACTAAAGGAATACTATGTTGTTGTATTTTCAGCAATAAAATGCTTATTTTCTTATTTCAACGTGGAATTTAATTATTTGTTTATATGCATCTTATAATGTATTTCTAACATTGCATGAAAAGGCTGAGTGATTAGTTGGAAAAAAAATCACTTATCCTTACTAAAATAACTGGTAGTTGCAGTAGTAATCAAGTTTCTACTCTAAGTTTTGAACTGACGAGTGAAGCCTTCAGACCTGCCCGCCTGTCTGGATGCAGCCCAGGTCAAAGGTGAACAGAGGTCCAGCTTCCTGCAGACTCATAAGAACGTCTCCCTTCAGTTGCTGTGTGTTAGTTTTAGCTGGACAGACATCGTGACCCCTGCAGAATGCATGGTGTCGACGTGTCAAAGACGGAGTCTGCGCCTTAACGTCTGTGTTTAGTGGGGTTTTTGTCTATAACATGAAGGTGTTAGTGTGCCTGATTTGGTCGGTGTGTGTGCCGTTGTGTAAGGGGCGAAGGGGATTGGTCTGCTGGTTTCTTGGCCCCCTGACCGCAGCTCCAGCTGGGGGATTATCCCACTGAGCAGATCAAGTGAGAGGGGGCGGTGGAGGAGGACCAGCAAGCCGGCCGGAGGAGCGAGGGAAGAAGTGGGAGTTGTTGGTGGGGGGGGGCGGCTGTTTTAAAACATGGCTTAGTTTAATTAACCTCCCGGATACACTGAGCGAGGCACAGAGCTGCACTCTAAAGGTTTATGGCGGCTACAAATCTCACGCTGACCTGCAGTCGCCCCGGGTCGCAGTCGCAGGTGCTTTAAAATCAGTTTAGTAAACAATGGAAATGTCGCATTAGGTAATGTTTGCTTCTTTTTCTTTTTTTTGAAACTTTGTGTTTGTTAAAGCTGACTGTTTGAGTGGCTCATGATCTTATTTCGGGCTTTGTGAAAAACACAAAATAAATCGTTGCATAACTCTGAGTTGCTTCTGTGCAACGTTCAGAAAAGTTGGTTTAGACGAGGACAGAGGAAAACGTTTTGTTACATTTCTCCAGTGTCTCCTTTTTTTATTATTGTTCTCAGGCCACTGACAGAACTTTTGCACATTGTGTCACATTAACACAAGCTTTTATGTGTTCATTGCAACTTTATGTATTAGAGCATTACAATAAAGGAATGAATAAGGAAAATTAAGCATCGTTTTCCATGTTTTGCAAATTTAGAAAAAAAAGAAAAGTGTGTTTTGCATTTGGTTTTAGGCCTCCTGATTCAATATTTTATGGAACCACAGAGCTGAAAGTATTTCAGAGCATCTCTGTATCTGCTTTGCACATTTAGAGTTACATTTTTGATAATTTTGCTCAAACTCAGTATAAAAAAATAATAATTTAGGTGTCATCTATCCAGAGTACCTTCTTACACAAGTTTACTGTGTCCTCTATGTTGCTGGTGGGATTATTTTTATCCCACAAAGGACAGGCTTTAGTCCCTTTTTCTCACCACTTCACAGTTACGGACTTCCTCATGCTGGTATGTCACAAAAATCCAGACAAAGCAGATTAAAATCTGTGATTGCATACGTGAATGAAAGCATGAATATTTTCATAAAGAATTGTATATCGATTATTAGATAATAGTTCAATGTTTCTAGCGATACACATTTCCTAGACAGGCTGTGTAGCTAATCAGTTAATCCTGTTTACTAGTGGTTTATGAACAGCTTTTACACTTTCTTGTGAGCCTCGTTCGTTTTTCTCTCACAACTATTTAGTGTTCACTTTGTTTTTAACTTCATGCAAACTCAATTTCTCTGTCTGCTTGAAAAGATTTAATGCACCAGCAGCAGAAATTTTAATCTATGGCAACATGGATGGCATGAGCTAAGCCACACCACTAATCCACCTCATTTGCTTTTGCCACTCCTCTTTAAATGTCTGCCTGGGTTCATGAGTAGAAAGTCAGGCAGAGAGGCTGTGGAGGTCAAAATGTCATTTAGGTCAAACTGTCTGTTTTTCACAGCCTCCAATACAATCAGACAGATCTGGTTTCTCAGCAGTTCCACAAAAAAACTCGACTCAAAGTCGACGTCTAGGTGATCGTCTACGAACCTTTGTCCATCTGCTTGTGTTTGATCTTCATGTCTACATGCATCTTTGCGCACAAGCTTGGAAATGTGGACAGATAACTCCTCAGCCGATGTCTCTCAGCAGCAGGAAGTGGCTGCGGGAGATCAGTTGTCTAGAGGGAAGCGTGACGGACGAGGGTCGGAAAGTGGGGGCAGACTAGGTGGATTCTGTCTCTCTGCCTGTAACACTGACTTGCTGACCAAGTCTCTGCGGTGACGTAATGCTTGCTACTTTTGCCTTTGTTGGCTTAAACGGACACGGTGTTGTCATAGTTTCACTGCGGCAGGAAAACAACCCATGACAAAGACAAACTCTGTTTGCATTGACTCATGAGTCTGACTGTCTTTTCTTCGCTGTGTCCGACCATTGTTCCCATTTGTCTCCTGTGTGCTTGTCGATAGGAAGAGGTGGAGCCGACGTCTGTCTCATTCTCTTCACCCAGAGGTTTAGGAACCGTGTGCACATCTTAAACAAACTCGTGTAGGGAAAACAGGATGGGAATCTGTTGCAAGTCCCCCTTTGTTAGCCTCCTGAGCATTTTTTTTTGAGAATATCAGAGACCCTTATGGAATACCAGTCTAAAAAGTTATTAAATAAATAATAAAAACACAGGGAACAGTTCAAAAAAGTTCTTGGAGAAAGTGAAACAGTGGAGCATGGCGACTCGTTCAGCTCCCCCCACCTGTTCCATCCCTCTTGTCTTACTTAATGCAGTTTTATTTTTACCACATTGAGATTCAATTCAGTTTAAAATACTTTATTGATCTCAAAGGGAAATCAAGTCTCAGTCTCTGGTGAATGAGTACTGGCCATTTTGCCCCTTTGCCATTTTGTATCTTTGCAGTTTTAGTCTCGTCTTCTGTGGCTCATTAAGTGTTTTGAAAACCAGCCCCCTGCTCTGTGCTTTACTTCATACAGGTCTGAACCCCCTGTCACTGATTGATAATCAATTGTTTCCTCAAGCCATGGACTTTATTGAGGTTTTAAATTTTACCCAATTGCCTCGGCCTTTGCTACCACTTTAACCCTAAAGTTAAATTATTTCTCCTTTTTATTGTCACCACATCCAGGCTCGTCATTGTCGCCATCTTCACCCCACCTCTGGATGTCCTACAGGCCGGCGTGCTTCTCATTAAAGCCTCTCCCTCCCTCCACCGCCGGCAGCCATCCCAACCCCAGCTCCACACCCACTCCTTGCTCTGTGGTCCTCTTCCTGACACCCCACCACGTCTGCGGAGTGGGTGCCGGCTCCCTCCCCGAGGGGTGGGAGCGAGGAGCTGGGTGATGGACTTGACAAACCCCTGGAGAACGACGCCGAGGGCGTGTGGAGCCCCGACATCGAGCAGAGCTTCCAGGAAGCCCTGGCAATTTATCCACCATGTGGCCGCAGGAAGATAATCCTCTCTGATGAGGGCAAGATGTACGGTACGCCCATCTCTATTGTGATCATCCCTTGTTTCTTTCACTCTTTTTAAAGGAACATGATACAAATGCACATTAAGGGATAATTATGCATCTCCAGCAAATCAGGAAGTACTTGATTTAAATCTCCTTCAATAGTTTAGGATGTAAGAATCTATCAAACAAAGTACACTTACCTGTTTGTGTAGCCATTGAAATAACGAAAGTACATTTTTTCCACTGGACATTTCAGTAATCATGTCATTCTCATACATCCTCCTTTAACCACACATCAGTTTGCTACAAGTGCCTCTCAGTAACTTTGATGACAACCGTCACAGTTTGTGTGGACGAAAACAAAAATCCTTTACCAAACACTTCTGGATATGGTCAAACTGCCCTCACTGATTGCTTCGTATTCAGTTTTTTTTTACATACAATAATGTCTCCGTATGTTTATGAGTCACATCCCTCATGTTTCCTTTGCAGCTGTTGAGCTGAAGTTCCTACAATCCTCAGTTTGATGGTTTGATATGTCACTCCTTCCTAGAGGTTTAGCATTGCAACTTTCGCAAGACTGGAACAAGATTTTAGCCGCTTTTTGGGGGAAAACCTGAGTCCAAATTTTCATTCTTTTCTTAGTTGACACTTGACAAATTTATTAAAATTGGAAGTGGGGAGTGTAGCAATATTTTTGGGAAAACCAAGCATCCCAACTTTTTTGTTTTGTTTTATTTTCACAAATAGATAAGAGGTTCCACAATTTGTGTTTCACTGAATCTGTAACCACTGTCGAATAATCCAGTCCAGTCTTGAGTGATTCAAATGTATTGATTTTTAATCCTTGACCCTTGTGTTTACAAATGGGGTCCAACCGACACCACACCCATATCACTTGTATCGTTTGCCTCAGTCCTCGTACGCACAAGGGTTAAAGATTTAAGAGTTACTACTCAGTATAGATTTGTCCAGTTTAGATTTGATTAACCAAAGCATGTACAGTTTTGAACTAGAGATGATTAAGTGTAGTGCACACTCATGAAAAATTGTGAAATTTCTTCTTAGCTTAGCAGTGACTAGAAGCTACAGAGCAGATGCTAAAGTTAGCGCTGTTAGCTGCTATTAGTCGTCAGTGATGCTCCTCTCAGTGCTTAAGATCAATTGTATCATGTCCACCCCTCTGTCACTGCTACTTTTTTGTACAGAATAGCCAAAATGGTGCCAGATAAAGGATTTACAAGCAGAGGAGACTTCTTCAATGCTTTTATAACATTGTAACATTTGCGATAGAGTATTGTTTGCTAGCCAAATGAAGGTCTGTTTTAGTTGACTGTCAACAAAACAAAGCAACTTGAGAACTACTTTCTTTCTTGCTTAAGAAGAAAGAAAGTACCTCTCTTTCAAATAGATGTGTCTATTTTGAAAAGTCTTCAAAACAAATACAACAGACAATGAAGCCTAAAGGACTTACTTCCACCTGCAGGGTTCATAATTATAGCTTTTACTTACTTCACAAGGCAAGGTCACATCCCAACAAGTCTTTGATAAAACTTTGCAAAAGAGTGTCCGCTTACATGTTTATTAACATAGTAAGATTTAGCACCACTTAGAGTTCAATCTTCTATCAGAAATATTTCTTGTTAGCTGCAGAACTTTGCTGAAAGATGTTTGGTGACAGATGGTTTGGCCGGAGAGAGGCCTTCTGCCCGACCATTTGATAATGGATCTGCTTGGTGGAAAACTGGGTGGACGCAGGCGGTGGCGCTTTCAGACGGCGTCTGTCATCGCCTAGTTTTGTCACTGTGCCAGACAGCTCCTTTAACTCTTAGCTTAGCCTAGCCTAGCGTAGCTGTCGATTGAGGTCACGGCCGTTCCCTGATCAACACTTAAACCCTTATAAAGCCTTTAATAATAGTTGGTGGGGGAGGCAAAAGGAGGGAGGCGCAGGTGTCTTACTCTTGGTCACGGGGATTCGGTGGGGCGGTGCTCGTTGGGCGACGTTGTTCGGGTTTTGACAAGGAAGGTATTGAGGTACCCCTTCCTCTCTGTGGGGGTCAGAGGCAGGTGATGTGCACCCGGGAGCATGATGGCTTGTCAGGAATGGCATGTGTGCATGGAAGCCCGGGGGTTCAAGGCAACTTGGCTGTAACCCTAAACCAGAATAGACGTTTACCCTTTGAGCGCCTGGAGGGGAGGATGAGGAGTGAACGAATAAACACCAAGGTGGCCAGTGATGTTTTGCAGAGCCTCAGAGCATGCTAGAGCTCTCTCACACCTGTCCCCATGTTGCAGAAGGGGAGAATTGAAATTTGTGTGTTCTGTTGCACTCCTTTGTTCAGGGTGTCCTTGATTCACTGCCACCCGTGTGTCTTTGTCTCAGGCAGTTCTCTTTGTCCTTCACGAGAAACGTCTTCTGTCTGTCAGTGCGTCTGCTGGTTGGTCCGCCTCTCAGTTCGCCTCCAGCTGCTCCCTGAGTTCAACCCGACAGCCTTGTGACAAATCCAGATTTATGACTTGAGAAAAAGACTAGACCGAGGCCGTGCTTGGCCTGCTTTACCCCCGTTGCCCTCAAACAACCACGCAGGGCCTTCCTTTTCAGTCCACTCAGCCCCGGGAGCTCTCACTCTTATCACCATCCCATCCCTGCGGTCACTTTTGGTCAACAGCTCAAGTCATTCAGGCAACCACAATCGAGGCAAAGCCTCTTTGGAGGTCTTTATTGTTGTTAATGTTGTTAAAGTGCTGATGGGTGGTATTAAATCAGGTGCCCAAATCAAATATCTGCTAAGAATATCTTGAAAGGCATTCCTGAAATTGCTAAGAGATGACATGGTGGTTTTAGAAATGTCATTGAGTCTTCTTGCACAGTCTAAATGTGGATTCATAGACAAAACAAACCAAGAGACGTGTCTGTCGACTGAGAGTGGCATACTCTGAATTTAAGGCTAAATTCCATCAAGAGACACAAACGCCATTCCTTCCTAAGCTACATGATGCCGAGTCCCAAACCAACCAAAACCAAAGAATGTGTTTAGCTCACATTGTGCGTTGAAAGAAATTTTGAATGCTTTAGTCCACATTCTGCACGAACGCTCCACATTTTTACGCAGAACCCTCTGGGTTTCGCTCACCCGGACGACCATTGCTCAACAGACCTTTTAGCTTGCTTATTAGGGAGGGTGTCATGGATATTGTGGCGCTTATGTGGACCAGTAGTAATTCGACATGCATCTGCCAAGAAAAACATTTCCTGCCTTGTGTTGCTCCGGGCCAGAGAGACGTGTTGTGGTGAAAGGGTTTCATGCTGCAAGCGGTGGAGGAAAAGTCCCAAACTTGTGCCCGTGTGTTGACAGCTCCATGCAGAAGAATGCAGCCCTGGAAATATAATTATCTTCTCTGTTCATTTGCTGTCATATATCTGCCAGTTTGATTTGTGAGTCACTTTTGCAATTGTAATTATTTTATTTTATGCCTATTTAATATGTTTTTTGATTTAGCTGCATTTGCTCTTGCCTCACAGCATTTTTTTTGTGCAGCTGCCTGGTTTTGTCTCTCTGGATTTCCAAACGTCTGTATGACAAATGTTTTTCTCACATTTTAATGTATCTGACTTTCTGGAGGGGCAGGGAGAGACAGAACGGCAGTGTTAGAAGAGTAAATAGAGCTCCATTTTGTAAGAGAAACATAAAATGTTTTTATTGACAACATAATGAATTATTCTCTCGTTGAGGTTTGGTTGGGAAACATTTCATCCTGTTGACGATTTTAGTCGCGAAAGACTAATATGCTTCAGGCGCAAGCCGTCCTTATTGAGAATATGATGAGAAGGTCAGCGGAAAGCAGCAACGAGTCTTCACTCAGGTTCAAAGTTTGGCAGTAAATTGAGAGATTCACCAGCCACTTTGACCCGTGAAGCCTCGAGGCACGCTTGGAAAATGACACTTCTAGAAAACACTGAACTGTAAAGGTGTGTGAGTTTGAGCCGTTGAAATGGCCACAGATTCTGAATTGAATGAAGGTCTGTACTTTGACTGGGCCACAGGCATGCTTTGATGTAAACCATTTGGCTGAGTCTTTAGCACTCTCGTTCTGACGGAGGACGGATCTCCAGCCTCAAAGGGTTTTATCTCCCTCCATCAATGATCCCATCAAATCTGTCCAGCTTCCTTGTTCCTGCTGAAGAAAATTATTCCCTCAACATAATTCTGCCGCCACCGTGTACTAGAGTGGATATGGTCTGTTCCTGGTGATGTGCAGTGTTTGCTTTGTATCGTGCATTACGTTTTCTCATTCAGTCAAAAAGGTTCATTTTTGTTCTCATCCAGCCAGGCCTCTTCTTTCACAACTTCGTTCACTGAAAAGGTTAAATGGCACTTTTATTTGTCTCTTTCCTTCCCACTGCAGATTAAGAAGTCCAATAAATTTCTAGTCAATAGGTAATCCCACCTGAGCCACGGCTCTCCGTTGCTCATCCAGAGTCTCCACAGGTCACTTGGCTGCTTCTCCGTCTAAAGCTCTCCTTGCCAAGACTTGACAATTTAGTTGGACAGGATTGTATCAGTATATTCATTATTGTGCCATTTACTGCTTACTAATTACTAGTACATTACTTTTAAAGCCATTTGGTTAAATTGATTTTTATTGTTGGAATAATAGTTTAGATGGATACTTTTCACTTTTCACATTTTTATTTGGTAAGAAAGTTTAAGGCAATATGTAAGTTTCTTTCCACTTTACAGTTATGTGCCGGTTTGTGTTGGTTTATTGTGTAAGATTCCAACAAAACGAAAGTTTGTTGTTGATAAGTATTAAAAGAAAGAAACTGAACGGTGTTTTTGCAGTGCGCTTTAGGTGAGTCACTGCATCCAATGCGACATACTTTGCCAAATGTAAGTTAAACATTTTATTTTGCGGTGGCACCGAGATCAATGTCGGTATTATTTTTATTATTATTATTATTATTTTCTGACAATGCCAGAAAATAATACTGCTGTTATGGCTGATAACCAATATCTGCCAATATTATGTCAACACCATGAAAAACAACATGTAAAAATGGCCGCACTACGGACATTACTTCTCTGATTCAGTTCAATACGCCCTTGGTTTCTGTCATCTTCTCAGAAGATGACAGCCGTATTATTACGGCTGGGATTAGTGCATCAGATCATATTTAGATATTGAGAATGCTTAATTTTTCCCCCTAGAAAAAAAATCTAACCTTGAAAAACTTCTCTATCTCCCCTTCCATATGAACAGTTTTTTCTCAATTAAACGTCTCTATAAGATTAGAGTTAGGGCAAAAATGCTTTGGATCAACTTTGTTACAAGTTGGAGAAAATGAATCTGCTCAGATTGTTCTGGACCAATATAAAATTGACATGTTGTTGGAATTGGAGTTTGATATAAGCCTTTACGCATCTCTTAATAGACGCTCGACTCTATTGGAGAGCAAATGACAACCGACCTAGAGATTCCTCATGCCTGCATTTGATCTGTGTTTTCTTAAGAGGAAGCAGTGGGACACAAGGACAGAAAATGTGTTTTTCAGATACAGTTATAGCTACTATTCCCCTTTATTGCAATAGTAATTTATTTTAATTGTAAAGCACATTGCTTTTCTGTTGCACAGACATGAAGTTGTACAAAAGAAGCCCTCACAAAAAAAACACAGAACAATGTTGTAGCAGCAAATTCAGGAGCCAAGGTGAGCCAGTGAGTAAACAGGAATGTCAGGAATGCGTTGAAGAAACTCTTAAGACAGAGGGAGAGAAATCAGACCAGGTCAGCGATGGTCGGACCCGGACCGGGGGAGAGCCGATTTATGAGCAGCCGGGCCCAGAGGCAGCACTTTGGAAAATACTCAGTAGAACCTCTTGCACCTCTGTTTGGCCTCCATCCACAACGTTGAGGACAGGGAGACAAATTTAACAAATTTCTCTCATGGTTTATTTCTTCTTTGGATGAAATTCTCCTCCAAATACTCGTATTTTTCCTTTAAGGATTAGTTTATGTGAGTAGGTTGGGCTGTCCGATATCTGGAATATCAAACGTTGTGGTTGGATAAACCAAAGAGACCAGACACTGATCAACAGTATTGATCATGTCCTCCATTAAATTACTAAAACTTATTGAGATTTTAATTTATTTTGTAACGATCATAAAATTGTGTGTGTTTTTTTTAAGGTTTTATGTGATCGGCCAAAGCAAAATGAAACATTTCTGTGGAGAGGATGGAAAATTATACATATTTTAATCAAAATAAAACAATAAAAAGTGTAACATGCATGAGTGCAAAGCCCATAGAATCACTTTTAACATGTTAAAGTTGTGGTTTAACATTTCTCTGTTCTCACTGAGTACATTTAATTTTTCAGAGCAAAACTACAGCATCAGATTTTATCTAAGCAGTTGTGGCATCGTTTACCTCCTTCACCACGAGGCAGTGGTTCACACCTGCTCTTTTTCATCAGATCCTGATGAAACTACTAGAAATGTCTCATTCTCCAGCTCTTCTCGGTTGACAGGACACGACAACTTTGAACTCGGGGAAACCTGGACTTTTCATAGCCCCCCACCCCAAGAAATCTTTACAGAATCAGATTCCCCCTCCAGAAATTTCCGTGACTCTGGGCGGCGCAATAAACAACATCAAGCTGTGGAGCGATTTGTAACGGTAGAACTTTCCTACAGCCTCGGTGGGAGCGACTTCTGTGTCTGCGCTCCCCGATTTGGATATCATGATCTCATCGTTGTGTGACTGAGTCGCCTCTCTGATCTCATGGGTGTGTTGGAGGGTATTTTTGAAGAGTCAAGCACTCACACTAGGAGTGGTAGGGCATCTGATACGAGTGCATCAGGCGAAGCGTCTTTGACTTCCCAAGTTGTTTAATGCTTGAAATGTGAACCTGACCACTTTGGAAAGGCATACTGTCACACTGATGAAAGCAGTTTGTCCCTTTGCTCAGTTGGTGGTGGAATATTTTTAAAAAATCATTCATGGTAAGAGGGAAAAAAGTTCCAGCTTTGGTTTCTTATACTAATTTGTAAAATGTTTTTGGCAGGTCAGTCAAGTGGAAAAGTAAGTTCACTTCAGGAATGTGGTTTTTAAATCCATGAAATAAGATAGGAGGTTTTTAAAATATTCCCCCCCCACACACACTTTTTTTTTTTTAACTTGGTTCATTCACCAACGGAGACCTGAAGCCCCCGTCGCTGCTGCTTTGAAAAGTCTTGTTGCACAGAGACACTGCGCAAGTGAAGATAATTTCCAGAGGGGAAAATCTCTCCTGAACGTTAATTTGAGGTTGTAGAATTTGAGCAGTTTTGACAAAATGTTCTCTTTTCTGCCTTTTAAGACTTTGATTGTCAGGAAATGTGGAACACTTCCTTAATCCCCAAGCAATTAAAGAAATATGTATTTAGGGGCTCAAACAATCATTTGAGAAAAGTTCACCTCCTGATAAACACTGAACGGTTACGTTACGCCCCTGAAAAGAAAATAAGATCAGAACAGGAAGAATACAGCGACTGGAGCAGAAATGTGTCAGAAACTATGTGTGGGGCTTAAGATTTCCCTTTAGTCCTCAAAAGCTTCATACAAAAGCAATTTCTTTGGAAATGTGACTGTATAATTCTTGTGGATCTTTCTTCAACCACCAGGGGGCTCTTTAGCAGGAAGTGATTCAGTAACAGATTGCACAATTTTTGTACCAGCTAACAGAGGCCAACCGTACTACAGCGATTCAACCGTTGATGCAGATTAGATTCCTTAAAAAAGTCAATATCATTCAGTTGTTTGCTCGTCTCCAATACCTAAAATACCAATGGCACAATCAAAATCAGTGGACAGGAGCGAATCAAGAGCACAGAGTTCAAATATTTTGACTCACTAGTTTCCTCAGACGTGGACTCAGCGCATAATGCTCATGCACGAGCCAAAGTGGTGTGGCTCGAATTGCAACAATTCACAGTAGGCCAAAATCTTCAAGACCGTTACGACTTTAACTCTGTTGAAAATCTCTGATGGGATCTGCAAAAGGCAGCTGAAACGGCACAGAAAACCAGGAACATCAACAAACTGGCAGCCTCAGAAGTTGGTGACTAGTTATGAATCAGCAGAAAAGTGCTCTACTAAGTACAAAACATGTTAGTCCTGAAGAGTTTGAATCATTTTGAGGTTGTAGTACTCATTAGAAGGGGCATTTTGTGCTAATTCAAGAGAAACCAATTGTAATATTCTTACACAGAGCTTTTGAAATAGTGCCTGTCGTCTAGTTAGTATCCTTCCCAATAAACCCAATTTGCAGATAACATTGGATCAATTTAGGCGCCACTGTAATTCACAAAGGCCTTCAAAAACAGAGAGCTGCACGTCAGACCAAGAAATAGTCTTACAAATTTTCAGCTATCCTTTGTACCTCGTCTGTCGCATTTTATTTTATTTTTTATACCTAAAAGATACGACTTCAAATCGTCCCAAGAATTCTTCAACGATTATAATAATGATAATATAATACCGTAATAATATAATGATGCTGCAACCGAGATTCTCTGCCAGTCTGACAAACGGTTACTATAATTCGACTTATGGTTAACTTAGGAACTACTTCCTTTTTATTTTCAGAAATACACAAAGTGTCAAGGTTAAAGCAGTGACCTTGGGATCTGGATCTTACGATAACAGCGTAGACAGATGCAGCGACTTGATAGTGCTTCGCTGGACAGGCCTCACTTTGACATGAAATATTGTGGCATTTTAATATCACAAGATCATGTGGCAGGTTCAGGTCCCCCTGTTTATGGTTACATATTATTCCAACAGACAGCGGCGTGCAATCTGTGGCTAATGCACATCACTGAATGTAGTTAGCTGTAAGTAGCATGTCGCCTCATTGTGCAGAAAGGTTTGGGCAGACCGAAGGCGATGCAAATAAGGTGCGCAAAGTCCCAACTTTCAGAAAGCAAAAAAAATAAAAATAAAATAAAAAAATAAAAAATCTTTCATGTTAAAAATAGAAAATGCAAGCAGAAAGCTTGACGATATATCTAAAACACAGGATTATGATTTCTACCTCTGAATAGAGTTCTCTGCTGCCTCTGCACTGCAGCACACAGAGACGGTTACCAGTTTTCTTCAATGCAAACACAAGACTGCTTTCTATGTGGAAATTTCCCCCTGAGAAAACTGGGAGTTGTTTGGGTTCACATGCGCACCAGGGAGAAATGTCGCTCTGCATTCTGTCCAAAATCTGATCACTTTTATTGGTTGACAAAATGCCTGATGGGGTCTAGAGCGGGTGTCTGGTTTCCTCTGATTACTGTGCAGGAAGTGGGATGTGTAAGGTCTGACCGAAGCGTTAGTATGTCGGAGAAAATGTGAAATCCTTCCCGACGTGCGTGACGGACGTGACTGCCCCACGTGTTAACTCGTGGCGATGCGGTGCCAAGTGGAAAAACAAACGTGTTTAGGAGGTGACGCAAACGCTTGTCAGACCTTTTCTTCATTCTGGAGTTATTTAACTCGATCAGGTGTGTTTAATTATTGTCGTTACGAATGACTCTCTTCATCAGATTTGGGGAAGATTTATGATTGCCTACAGTAAAAGGCGATATTCTATAAACAAGGAAACACAAACCAGTTGCTTCACCGCGCCGGGCCTCCCGTCCCTGGCCTGTGTCCTGTCTCTCCCGAGTCCCGTCTGAGGATCGCATGGCCTCAGCCTCCACCTGCTTCGCCAGTGTGACCTGTCTGTCAGCAGCGCACAGACACACACTCACTGCAGAGATATGAGCTGAGCTAAGGCTCCCGGGGCCACTCTGAGCCTGATGCAAGCCCTCACACACAAGACTGTATACTTAGTGATAAACTAACACGATACACTTACACTTAAAGCGTCCGGTGCTGACACACTAGACAGCCACGACGCTTTTCTGCGTGTGTGTTTGCAGAGTGATCCGTACATGCATGGGGCGTTGCATACTTGTTGATTTTATTTTCTACTTTTTTTGTGATTTGAGAAGTTGTTTTAATTCATTTTTGTCAGACTGGATACATTTTTATGCAGCATTTATACCTCCTAACTTTTTCTTTACCCTCCCATTTTATTTTGTAACCAATTTCATAAAATTGTACTGATACTTTTGTGACCAAAGTATCAGTTTATGGCGTTTTATGCTGTGGGTTTGTTTATCTGCAGTACTGATAGCTGCACATAACCTATGGTAATATTGATGGAGCTGAAAAAAGAGCAATAATGAAAGAAAAATTTATTTCGCACATAGGATGTTCACCTCTCACTAACCAGACTAACAGAATATTGTTTAAGAACATTATTATGTATTAGACATCAAAGTCCTTGTGTCAATTGAAGGAGAATTTGTGGCAAGTCTGGGAAAAAATGTCAAGCAAAGCTTCTACAAAGTATTAACTCAGGGAGGCTGAATGGAAATGCACACCACAATTTAGGAGTTTGATTTATTAAAAACATATTGAAAAGCCATGCGTCTTTTTCTGTTCACTCTATCACATAAAGTCTCAGTAAAGTACGCTGAAGTTTGTGGTTGAAATGTGTAAAAGTTCACTGGGTATGGATACTTTATGCAAGGCAGTGTACAACTTTACACGAGGAAACACTGTCTCATTATAGACACTCAGAAGTGTGATCAGGCATGCATTTGGTCTATTCTATTGTACTGTTTCTATAAATATGTGCACAGAAATAAGCTGCATGTGCAGCACATCGGATTTTGCTGGAGACTGTTATCCAGCTAATAATGACAGGATTTTCCACCATGTTCTTTTACATATTGTTTTCATTTTTCAATACCTCATTATTATTTATCCATTTTAACATTTCATTCAAGGTTTAAAATACAAATTTAACGGAAAGAGGAGACCGATTCTGTAGCTAAAATGTTGAGGGGAAAAACTTTTCTGTTGTTTCGGCAGGGCGGAACGAGTTGATAGCGAGGTACATCAAACTTCGCACGGGGAAGACACGGACCAGGAAGCAGGTGAGTTTCTCTCCGAGTGCCATTTGCTGCAGCCTGCTATTTTTGAACGGCTGCAGAAAATCCTGTTGAGTGATGCACCGACATCCCGTGGAACCCACCACCCGCCGCCGCTCCGCCACCACCACCCACCTCCTGGCCGGAGAGCCAGAGACGATGATTGATTTAGGGCCGGGGCCCAATGCACAGATGCTATAGGATCATGTGTCGGTGTTGTTTCTTCAGCACCTCGTGGATCTGGTGCTTGTTAGACGGGAAGAAGAAGCTGGGGAATACTGTGATTCTGATGGAGGAGGGAAGCGGGAAGGCGAGGAATTCGGAACGTTGTCTTACTTTCTGAATTATTGATATGGAAGGACTGATTTATGGGCCGGTGACTGATGCGTTACGAAGTCATCTGACCACGTTAGACTGGGAATGAATGGAGATGAGAAGCCAGGAAGGGTCAGAAAAGGATTCAAACTAGATAATAAACCTGATGAGGGCGTAGAGGGACACCTACTGGTTTATAACCTGTTAAAGGTCTGTCTGCATGTTTTAGTTCAGCTGTTAGATGTTAGTTAGTTGGAGCTTTATTTCACCAATAATTTCACCCATTATTTACAATAATAACATTTTTATTCTTCAGTTATATAGTAAAAAACAATATTTACCTTTGGAACACATAGCTCCTCTTTCCTGATTTTGATTCACTTTAATTTTAAGAACAAGTGTTTATTATTATTATCATTATTATTATTATTATTATTATTATTATTATTATTTCAGATTGAGGCTCTTTGTGTATTTTAGGGAATGAGCTGCATCACTCTGGAGAAAGTGTGAAATATCTACATTTTGAGTGAGTTCAGATCATAATTCTGTTACATTTTTAACATGTTTTGAACAAAAGCAAAAATTGAAACTAGAGTGACGTCGTTAATGGCTGTGTGGAGCATTTCTGATTAGCAAATTGCAAAATATTAGAAAAACAATTGAAATATTTTTAAAATGTCATTGTTAGATAAGGTGACATCACATTGTGTGTCTTTGAGAAGAAGCAGGAAACAGGAGTCTCTCAGTCATATTAAAACAAAGAGAAAATAATTAATTTATGGAATAAACTAAATTAGTCCAGTTAGTACAGCTTAGCTGCACTAAACGCTTCTCATGTATATTCTAGATTATAGATCGAAGTCTAGCTCTTTGTTGTAGAAGCCAGAAGGGTATTTTGCAGAACCTTATGTAGAAAAAACCAGGCGAATAAGGAAAATAGCTAAATTACATCTTCTTTGTAGACAACTTCTACACCAAAGAGTGTTGTGGTGGCGTTTTGTTGAAATCTATTCACTAATTGAAAAACAGTATGAGTCCGATTCTGGTCTCTGTGCATCTTTAATTTGAATTCCCTTTGTGTGAGGTTCTGCTTCACTTTGTGCCGTCTGTCGTTGTCTTTGTCTTCCAGGTATCCAGTCACATCCAGGTTCTTGCCCGACGGAAGGCCAGGGAGATCCAGGTGAAGCTCAAGGTACGCTACGTGAGTCAACTTTTATTTGCTTTTCATCTATTTTTTCCACTTTAATACCTCAAAATGATTAGAAAACACCTTTTCCCTCTCCAGGTTTTACCCTCGGTAATAAAAGTTTTCCTCTACGGTTTACCAAGGGCTCACACATCCCTGCCTCTTCAGTACTTTCTCAGTTTGCATTACTCATCCGCATACACTTACATGCTCACAGTCACAACAGGCAACGCGCCTCTCCTTCACCTTGGACGCCCGCCACCAGGGTTCAGCTGGCAGGGCTCTGCACCAGTCACAGGGTTGGCCCCAGCGGCCAGCCTTTTTAAATACGCCTTTAGTGTAACTGAGATCCCTGCCACATGTAACCCCCATATTTCAGCTATGCCCTTGTGTTCGCCAGTTCTGGGAACAAGAATGCACCGTGTGGCCTTGCCTATTTGGGCAGGGTGGCAGGCGCTCGCAGCCCGCTGCGGTTCGGAAACTGCTGAAGGAGGAGATTTGAAAACTCAAACGTTTTGTCTCCAGCTTGTCCGTCGTCCTTACTGTTTGTGAGGATATGAGTATTTTACGGTTTCGGTGCCAGAACCGACACATCATCCTGATGCCTGCTTTGACTTCCAGTACGACCTCTAACAGAACCTGGTTGTCATCGCTGGCTTGCTCCTGCCAAAGCAATAAACTTAACTCTTGACCCAAAGGCCCTCCACGGTAATATTACCTTCTGTCCAGCTCTTCGCCTGGCAGGAACTCACAGATGATGCAAGGTGGCCTCAGCCTCTCATTTCCCTTTTTAGGGCAGCGCTTGTGTTAGAAAGAGGACTGATGTTTACTCACAGTTAGGCTGATGAGAGCTGTTCTTTAGTCTGTTTGTCTTATGCTGAGCTGTTTGTCCATCTCTACAGGATCAGGCAGCCAAAGACAAAGCCCTCCAGAGCATGGCCACCATGTCCTCTGCTCAGATCATCTCACCCACAGCCTTCCAGAACAAGATGGCTCTCCAGGGTCTCTCGAGACCAGCTTATCCTACTGCTGGTGGAGTAAGTCTTAAATCACACAGAGAAGTTGGATTTATGTGTTTATTTTTGGACATTAAATAAATTCATTTTAGTTATCTGAAGTTTTCTGAATAAATGTTTTCTCCAGATGACGCTTCCGATCTTGAGAGACTTTCTGATTTATTTTTTTTTTTTTAATGCAGACATGCTTTTGTAGGGATGTGTGTGGACTATGTTTTAGATTTATTTTAATGCAAAGGTGTGCATCCTTTGGATATTTCTACATTTTGTCACAATACATGCTACAGTGGATTTATATTGTGGCTTATCAACAAACCAACTTAACACTTCCGGCAGCGATCCAGCCAAATTTGCAGTACCTTAATTCCGCCACACGTAGCGCTGTCTGAAAATTCCAGTGGTTTCTGAAAGGAGAGACCTTGTGCTTTCCAGGTAATATCGGGTTATTACGGTAATTTCACTCCCGTTGTAGCAAGGAGTGAAATTAATCTGACGAAACACTCTTTTAAATCGACGGCAAATTACGAAAATAACTCACCAGATGTTGAAAGTTCCAGTTGTTATGGATAAATGGGCAAATATATATTAACTCACAGGATATTCAAAGAACTGCATACAATTAAAATAAGCAAAAATATGCAGGCGAAGATTTGAAACTTAGGTCATAAAGGAGTAAAGAAGCTTAAAACTGTGAAGTGGGAGGGAGTACATGGTTCAACATCTGTTAAAATCTTAAAAGTGTGCATTCAGAGGCTTTTACTCTGAAAAAGCCAACACAATTAACTGCCTTCTGAAGTTGCTCAATTAGTAAAAAGTCCACCTGTGTATAATTTAAAGTCTAAAAGTCTATAACACAACGTTCCCTTTGTAAAGCATGGTGGTGGCATCATCATGCAGTGGGCATTCATTTATACACATACAAAATGACTTGACAGCATTGTAGAAAAGTCAAGTCAAGCTTATTTGCGCAACACATTTCAGCAACAATGGCAGCTCAAAGTCCTTTACACCTTAAAAACATCATATAGTAACCGATTGTGAAACAAGCAGTAAACATTGCATTTTCTCAAATGCTTCAATCAACATCGTCAAGCAAATATACATCAAATATGTCTGTATTTAACATGTTTGTCAAATACAGTAATGTAATTTCCATCACATTCAAAAGCAGATTAACCACAATGACTCCAGAATAATCACTTTTGAAGTTTCAATTATTTGTTTCTCTTTTATTTATTTTTTTCCCCCAGTTCTGGCACGGGACAATTCCAGCTCAGACAGGAGGCCATGAGGAGTAAGTATCCGTTTTTTGCCGTCCATCAGTGATTTGTCATTAACTCAATAGTCACCAGATAGATTTCAGTCAGAAAAAATAACTTCTGAGCAAATCAAAACGCATCAGTGCTTTTAGAAACAGAGGCCCTCAGCAGCCTGGTGCTCGGTGCACCAGGCTGCTCCTCGCGGTCACTCAGTCCAATTAGTGAGTACATGAGACGGGGTCGTGGGGCCGAGAAGCACCATAACATGCCTCTCCTTCTCTGTGTCTGTCTCTCCCTCCCAGCATTAAGCCCTTCTCCCAGCAGAGTTATGCCATGCAGGCGTCAGGCCCGACCCCGATAACAGGTGGGTGCTCCTTCTCTCCTCTGCTGCGTTGAAAGACACCCGTCATGTCACCGAGAAACGGGACGACTCGGCTCCGTTTGTGCAAAGCTCCGAAAAATGCCTCTGGTTTTTATGTCTTCACGAGTTCTGGCTGCGTCCCATTCAAGCAGCACATTTGCACACTCACTGTTTTGCAGGTTATGAGAGCACAGCAGGACTGTCCATGTCTCCCGGCGCCCCCCCTTGGCAAGGCAGAAGTATTGCCAGTTCCAGGCTGCGGATGCTGGAGTTTTCCGCCTTCCTGGAGCAACCTCAGGACTCGGAGACTGTGAGTTCAGCTGCCTTCATCAGTCTGCGGCTTTGTGGAGAGTATCTCAGGTGTTCTAAGGCAAAAAGTGGCTAAAATAAATTAAAAAAACTGAGCTGAGTAAGATTTTACCAAGATATTAATGTAATTTTAGAGCTCAGATCTGAATTAAAATTGCAGTTTTAATTAAGCAGGGTAGTTTTTAATATATGATGGTTTGCAAAAGCAAACTTTGTTTTGCCAGTGTGTCGTCTGTTTTTCTTTAGACCATTCTATAATTCTCGCTCTAGAGGTTTTTCTATTTAAAGTAAATTCTGAAATCCACATTGTTTCATTTTTTTTAATAAAAATTAGACACATAGGGCTCTCCACTCTTAATGTGACCCCTGGTAAAATTGTGTAAAGAGCCTAAAAAGGACAAGCTCCATCCTTGTGAAATGTTAAAAACATTAGAAGGGTTATGAATGCGTCCAGCATATGTATGGATAGTAAATAAAAAAATAGAGACGAGTTGTTCTTTTTCTGTGAAATTATGGTATCGCAATACGTGATGGAGAAAAGGAGAACAGACATTACTTCCTTTACCGAAGACACAATGCATTATTAGAGTCCCAAAGAATTGGTAATTTAGAACATGGCTGTTGTTCAGCGAACTGGGATTATTGACCTCTGATATGTTTCTTTTCTCTCCAGTTCAACAAGCACTTGTTTGTGCACATCGGACAGTCCAACCCCAGCTACAGTGATGCCTACCTGGAGTCCGTGGACATCCGGCAGATCTACGACAAGTACCCCGAGAAGAAAGGGGGCCTGAAAGAGCTGTTTGACAAAGGGCCACACAACGCTTTCTTTCTCGTCAAATTCTGGGTAAAGCCCTTTCTGACGTCTGTTTCAACTGCTTTATCGGCATCCGGACCAAATCTGTCTAGTTTTTAAATGCCGCGTCCTCAGTCGTGTTCCCCGTCATGTAGAAGTCGAAAATTTCCTACATCATCGTCTAATCCTCCCCAAGTCATGGGGGTAAAGTGAGCATACTCTTGTTAATGTTTTGTAGCACCTGTTGGCTGTTAATGGCCTTGCGGTGTTAACTGTGTTGAGACAGCTTAAGCATTGGAGTTAAAGGCCTTAAGTTCGATTTAGGGCCAGAAAGGATGGAAAGTCACCACTCCTGTGACCTTATCGGTGGGTTATCTTCCATCAGAGTGAGCATTGCTGTGCAGAGAGCTTCTTCCATTACTGTATTTGTATATGTCTGTGATGTGTGTGTGTGTGCGCGTGTGCGTGTGTGTGTGTGTGTGTGTGTGTGTGTGTGTGACAGCAGCCTTGGCAAGAGTGGCAGGCCTGATCTTTCAGCAGGAGAAATGTGATCCCAGACACCTGTCTCTGCACTATTAGCCTGAATCCAATGCTCGTGACCCCCCACACTCCTACACCCAAGATCCTTATTTATAGATACTCCCCTTACACACACACGCACACACAACCATGCACAGATGTCCATGCAACGCTCTTAAATCACGGTTAGAGACAGTGACACTTTGAAAGTGTTAAGAGAGTAAAGAATGATGACAATATGAGGGATACAGAGAGACGGCAAACAATCCAGCAAGACAAGGTGAACATCGTCCACTTCTGATGTCCACTGTATGTGTTTCCATCCATAGGGCACTTCATTCACTGTTTGTGCTGGAAATAGGGAACAAATAATGAAAAATGAATCCTCATCTTAATCACTTTTCTGTGCTGATCTGTGCATATGTTTCAAATCCTTTTCCAACTCAGTCCCAGAAGATGATTCATGATCTGTCTTCTGTTCATATCCACCAGATTTTTTATTTAAAATCTCCTTGAGCCTCAAATGGTTTAAAATGTCCTGGACTGCAGCAAGGTCTCCAGAGACTTTGTAAGAGAAATATAATCCCACAGCATCACACGTCCTCCACCATCCTTAACATGGGGCTTGAGGTGCATTTTTACATATTCAATAGTTATTTATAACTTATTCCTCTGTCTGCAAATTGAAGAGATGGTTTTAGCTTGGCAGCACAGTTAGAGAAACACTCTTAATTTGTCTCGTTTTGTGAACATAAAACCAGGCTAGGAATTTTAATGAATCAAGTTCTAAGTGTAAAACTATGATACACTGTTCAGATACGTGTTTTTTCTTAAAATACATACAACCTGTACTGTTTAGGCCACAGCATGGGTGTCCCTGAAGTGTAAAATATTTTTAAGGACAAAAGAAGAGTGGTGTGTGTGTGCAGCGTCACAGATTAATGAGATTCATGAGTGTCTTCGGTGAGTCAACATGCTTATCGTTCCCCGTTTCTAAAAAACATTTACTCAGATGCACGAGTTGCTTTTTAAGGTAGTCAGAAATATGTGGAAATATACGTGGGAGAAACCCAGAGATGCACTGATCAAAATTTGGGACCAATTTTCAATCTTTGCTTTTATTACTTTAACCCTGGTCTGCGCGTTTTCTTCAGAAAAGGTTGAACCTTTCTGTTATCTGCTTTTCGTTTTACTTTAAATATCTTTCCTGCGCTTCCATATTTAAACACCTGACTGATCCTGAAAGTAGCTGACTTTCTTCCTCCTTCAGAAGTTGTTTCCAAACTAGACTGTTGTTGTTTTCAGTACAACCAGGTGCAGCAGTGTGTGTTACTACTAATCACATAATAAATCTGATTTTTAAATTTTCTGAATCACCAGTCACTGGTCAACTCCAGTCAAGCGGAAAATTGGCTAATTTTGATCGCTAGCACAGATCGTAGCATCTGCACAGAAAAACTAATTATCTGTGGTTTTATCTAAATAGTTGGAGGTCCTGACAGATTAGAGGTAGAGACAACAATGTAGTTTCTCTATAAATTATAGGTTGAGGCTTATATGTTTTAAATTTGAGGTCCATTACTAGCTGGAAAAAAAAACCCCACATGGACCTGCTAGTTGGTCGCAGACGTTCAGGACGCAGGACACCGAAAAGGTCGAGTTCAAAGTGCCGCCCCGCTTCTCACTCCAGCAGATAGGAGTGTATTTGTGGCATTACCCTTCTTGCATGCTTGACGTCCACATTATTTATTGTAAAGAGATAAAAGACATTGGTGAGTGGCACTGCGTTTGGATCGGCCCTCTCCATTCCTTGGACAGAGCAGCTGGTGGACCCATGGTATTTGATTTGGGGGTTATGGGAGGAAGGGGATGACTGACTGTGCCATATATCATAACAAAAAGCAGAGCAAGACAGCAATAAAGAAGAGATACAAATAGGGATGCAGACAGCGCGAACAAGAGTTGGGGGATCGCAGCAGAAATTCTGGGTGGCGTGTAACCAACGAGACATCCGTCCGTGAAATATTACTCTCTTGGTTGGTGTCAGAGCCTGGTGGAGTCGACGGTTGCGACATCCGCAGCTCGGCGCGTGAGATGAAAACAGGCGCGTAACACTTTGTGCCCTCAGTTTGCTCAGCTCGCCGTTTCCCAAGGTGATCGTCCGGTCCTCAAGGCATCCATGACAAAAACACACAAACACAACTAAGCAGCTGTGGGGGGGGGGAAAGAAAAGCAAGATTTCTTACTGAAATCCTTGACACACCCCAAAAATGTGATTAAAAAAAAAAAAAAAAAAAACATTATAAAAGATGTGAAAACCTTTTTCATTGTGCCGCTGCCAGGAGGCAGGTCATGACTGTGGGGGTTGTGAGGGTGGGGGTGTGCCGAGGCGCAGGTTGGCATGGGGACAGTGACAGGCGACTGACCCACCTCCAAAGCTATGGTATTCTAGATTGAATTTCCTGCAGACCCTCCTGTCGGCCACCGGCTGCCCGGCTCCTCTCCCCTTCAGCGCCCGTGGCCCTGTCCTAACGGATTGTCTCACGCCTTTGAAGTGCAGGGGGAATCTGATTTGAACCGGCTCGGCTAAATTGTTACACAGCCAGCCAGCCCACCGTGATCTAATCAGCCAATTGCACGCTGATGATTGTAATTGGATGAATTCCCTCGCTGGCTGTTAGGGAAGCAGAGGACGGCGGTTTGGGGAGGGCCACTGGGCCCCAGGGATGAAGACAAATAGAGAAATTACATGAGCTAGGGATGAAGACAAACGGGGTGATGAAGAGATGAGGGGAGGCTGAGCGGTGTCTCAATGGCCCATTAGAGGACAAGAGCCCGTCAGGGGGAAAAGGTAAAACAGGCCAGCTGTCTGACAGAGGAGATGGCACCTCAGTCTGATCTGTAATCTGATTATACCTGCCTCATTTCAAAGCTGCACCACTGGGCCAATCTGCTTCGACCCGAGCAGCAGGGAACACGACCGTCGTCTTCCTTTGAGCTCAACTCAAGGGAACATTTTGTCCAAGAAGATCATGTATTGTAAACATGAAAGGAGGAATACAGTATAAATATTTACTAAAAGAAAACTCGGCAAGTACCGTTACCTTTTACATCCGATGCCACAGGCTGGGTCTTTTTCTAAGCAAGAAATTGGTCTAGTCAAAGCACACTTTATTATTTAGATTATCTATGTAGCTACACATTTTTTCTAACAGTTCGGACATGCGGAAAAAACAGCTAAGTTTACCATAAGATAGGGATGGACAAAAAAGTTTGAGCTGATATCGATATTTAGTACTGATATTGCTGTGGCTAATAACCAGTGTTTACAGGTATTATATATATTAAATATATTTCACTTCCATTTCGACACCTTGAAAGAAACAACCACGACGCTGACTTCACTCATCTGTCTCTGCTTTCTCAGTAAAGATCCCAATCAAGACTTTGACTTTATTTGAATCATTTTCCTTTCTCTTCGCACTAGATGCACTACGTAGTAGGCTGTGAATTCATTTAGTGAAGTGTGTTTTTGTGCGTCTTCCCTCAAGGCGGACCTCAGCGTAAACCTGCAGGACGACAGCAGCTTCTTCTATGGCGTGTCCAGCCAGTACGAAAGCTCTGAGAACATGGTCATCACCTCGTCCACCAAGGTNTTTCATGTTAAAAATAGAAAATGCAAGCAGAAAGCTTGACGATATATCTAAAACACAGGATTGTGATTTCTACCTCTGAATAGAGTTCTCTGCTGCCTCTGCACTGCAGCACACAGAGACAGTTACCAGTTTTCTTCAATGCAAACACAAGACTGCTTTCTATGTGGAAATTTCCCCCTGAGAAAACTGGGAGTTGTTTGGGTTCACATGCGCACCAGGGAGAAATGTCGCTCTGCATTCCGTCCAAAATCTGATCACTTTTATTGGTTGACAAAATGCCTGATGGGGTCTAGAGCGGGTGTCTGGTTTCCTCTGATTACTGTGCAGGAAGTGGGATGTGTAAGGTCTGACCGAAGCGTTAGTATGTCGGAGAAAATGTGAAATCCTTCCCGACGTGCGTGACGGACGTGACTGCCCCACGTGTTAACTCGTGGCGATGCGGTGCCAAGTGGAAAAACAAACGTGTTTAGGAGGTGACGCAAACGCTTGTCAGACCTTTTCTTCGTTCTGGAGTTATTTAACTCGATCAGGTGTGTTTAATTATTGTCGTTACAAATGACTCTCTTCATCAGATTTGGGGAAGATTTATGATTGCCCACAGTAAAAGGCGATATTCTATAAACAAGGAAACACAAACCAGTTGCTTCACCGCGCCGGGCCTCCCGTCCCTGGCCTGTGTCCTGTCTCTCCCGAGTCCCGTCTGAGGATCGCATGGCCTCAGCCTCCACCTGCTCCGCCAGTGTGACCTGTCTGTCAGCAGCGCACAGACACACACTCACCGCAGAGATATGAGCTGAGCTAAGGCTCCCGGGGCCACTCTGAGCCTGATGCAAGCCCTCACACACAAGACTGTATACTTAGTGATAAACTAACACGATACACTTACACTTAAAGCGTCCGGTGCTGACACACTAGACAGCCACGACGCTTTTCTGCGTGTGTGTTTGCAGAGTGATCCGTACATGCATGGGGCGTTGCATATTTGTTGATTTTATTTTCTACTTTTTTTGTGATTTGAGAAGTTGTTTTAATTCATTTTTGTCAGACTGGATACATTTTTATGCAGCATTTATACCTCCTAACTTTTTCTTTACCCTCCCATTTTATTTTGTAACCAATTTCATAAAATTGTACTGATACTTTTGTGACCAAAGTATCAGTTTATGGCGTTTTATGCTGTGGGTTTGTTTATCTGCAGTACTGATAGCTGCACATAACCTATGGTAATATTGATGGAGCTGAAAAAAGAGCAATAATGAAAGAAAAATTTATTTCGCACATAGGATGTTCACCTCTCACTAACCAGACTAACAGAATATTGTTTAAGAACATTATTATGTATTAGACATCAAAGTCTTTGTGTCAATTGAAGGAGAATTTGTGGCAAGTCTGGGAAAAAATGTCAAGCAAAGCTTCTACAAAGTATTAACTCAGGGAGGCTGAATGGAAATGCACACCACAATTTAGGAGTTTGATTTATTAAAAACATATTGAAAAGCCATGCGTCTTTTTCTGTTCACTCTATCACATAAAGTCTCAGTAAAGTACGCTGAAGTTTGTGGTTGAAATGTGTAAAAGTTCACTGGGTATGGATACTTTATGCAAGGCAGTGTACAACTTTACACGAGGAAACACTGTCTCATTGTAGACACTCAGAAGTGTGATCAGGCATGCATTTGGTCTATTCTATTGTACTGTTTCTATAAATATGTGCACAGAAATAAGCTGCATGTGCAGCACATCGGATTTTGCTGGAGACTGTTATCCAGCTAATAATGACAGGATTTTCCACCATGTTCTTTTACATATTGTTTTCATTTTTCAATACCTCATTATTATTTATCTATTTTAACATTTCGTTCAAGGTTTAAAATACAAATTTAACGGAAAGAGGAGACCGATTCTGTAGCTAAAATGTTGAGGGGAAAAACTTTTCTGTTGTTTCGGCAGGGCGGAACGAGTTGATAGCGAGGTACATCAAACTTCGCACGGGGAAGACACGGACCAGGAAGCAGGTGAGTTTCTCTCCGAGTGCCATTTGCTGCAGCCTGCTATTTTTGAACGGCTGCAGAAAATCCTGTTGAGTGATGCACCGACATCCCGTGGAACCCACCACCCGCCGCCGCTCCGCCACCACCACCCACCTCCTGGCCGGAGAGCCAGAGACGATGATTGATTTAGGGCCGGGGCCCAATGCACAGATGCTATAGGATCATGTGTCGGTGTTGTTTCTTCAGCACCTCGTGGATCTGGTGCTTGTTAGACGGGAAGAAGAAGCTGGGGAATACTGTGATTCTGATGGAGGAGGGAAGCGGGAAGGCGAGGAATTCGGAACGTTGTCTTACTTTCTGAATTATTGATATGGAAGGACTGATTTATGGGCCGGTGACTGATGCGTTACGAAGTCATCTGACCACGTTAGACTGGGAATGAATGGAGATGAGAAGCCAGGAAGGGTCAGAAAAGGATTCAAACTAGATAATAAACCTGATGAGGGCGTAGAGGGACACCTACTGGTTTATAACCTGTTAAAGGTCTGTCTGCATGTTTTAGTTCAGCTGTTAGATGTTAGTTAGTTGGAGCTTTATTTCACCAATAATTTCACCCATTATTTACAATAATAACATTTTTATTCTTCAGTTATATAGTAAAAAACAATATTTACCTTTGGAACACATAGCTCCTCTTTCCTGATTTTGATTCACTTTAATTTTAAGAACAAGTGTTTATTATTATTATCATTATTATTATTATTATTATTATTATTATTATTATTTCAGATTGAGGCTCTTTGTGTATTTTAGGGAATGAGCTGCATCACTCTGGAGAAAGTGTGAAATATCTACATTTTGAGTGAGTTCAGATCATAATTCTGTTACATTTTTAACATGTTTTGAACAAAAGCAAAAATTGAAACTAGAGTGACGTCGTTAATGGCTGTGTGGAGCATTTCTGATTAGCAAATTGCAAAATATTAGAAAAACAATTGAAATATTTTTAAAATGTCATTGTTAGATAAGGTGACATCACATTGTGTGTCTTTGAGAAGAAGCAGGAAACAGGAGTCTCTCAGTCATATTAAAACAAAGAGAAAATAATTAATTTATGGAATAAACTAAATTAGTCCAGTTAGTACAGCTTAGCTGCACTAAACGCTTCTCATGTATATTCTAGATTATAGATCGAAGTCTAGCTCTTTGTTGTAGAAGCCAGAAGGGTATTTTGCAGAACCTTATGTAGAAAAAACCAGGCGAATAAGGAAAATAGCTAAATTACATCTTCTTTGTAGACAACTTCTACACCAAAGAGTGTTGTGGTGGCGTTTTGTTGAAATCTATTCACTAATTGAAAAACAGTATGAGTCCGATTCTGGTCTCTGTGCATCTTTAATTTGAATTCCCTTTGTGTGAGGTTCTGCTTCACTTTGTGCCGTCTGTCGTTGTCTTTGTCTTCCAGGTATCCAGTCACATCCAGGTTCTTGCCCGACGGAAGGCCAGGGAGATCCAGGTGAAGCTCAAGGTACGCTACGTGAGTCAACTTTTATTTGCTTTTCATCTATTTTTTCCACTTTAATACCTCAAAATGATTAGAAAACACCTTTTCCCTCTCCAGGTTTTACCCTCGGTAATAAAAGTTTTCCTCTACGGTTTACCAAGGGCTCACACATCCCTGCCTCTTCAGTACTTTCTCAGTTTGCATTACTCATCCGCATACACTTACATGCTCACAGTCACAACAGGCAACGCGCCTCTCCTTCACCTTGGACGCCCGCCACCAGGGTTCAGCTGGCAGGGCTCTGCACCAGTCACAGGGTTGGCCCCAGCGGCCAGCCTTTTTAAATACGCCTTTAGTGTAACTGAGATCCCTGCCACATGTAACCCCCATATTTCAGCTATGCCCTTGTGTTCGCCAGTTCTGGGAACAAGAATGCACCGTGTGGCCTTGCCTATTTGGGCAGGGTGGCAGGCGCTCGCAGCCCGCTGCGGTTCGGAAACTGCTGAAGGAGGAGATTTGAAAACTCAAACGTTTTGTCTCCAGCTTGTCCGTCGTCCTTACTGTTTGTGAGGATATGAGTATTTTACGGTTTCGGTGCCAGAACCGACACATCATCCTGATGCCTGCTTTGACTTCCAGTACGACCTCTAACAGAACCTGGTTGTCATCGCTGGCTTGCTCCTGCCAAAGCAATAAACTTAACTCTTGACCCAAAGGCCCTCCACGGTAATATTACCTTCTGTCCAGCTCTTCGCCTGGCAGGAACTCACAGATGATGCAAGGTGGCCTCAGCCTCTCATTTCCCTTTTTAGGGCAGCGCTTGTGTTAGAAAGAGGACTGATGTTTACTCACAGTTAGGCTGATGAGAGCTGTTCTTTAGTCTGTTTGTCTTATGCTGAGCTGTTTGTCCATCTCTACAGGATCAGGCAGCCAAAGACAAAGCCCTCCAGAGCATGGCCACCATGTCCTCTGCTCAGATCATCTCACCCACAGCCTTCCAGAACAAGATGGCTCTCCAGGGTCTCTCGAGACCAGCTTATCCTACTGCTGGTGGAGTAAGTCTTAAATCACACAGAGAAGTTGGATTTATGTGTTTATTTTTGGACATTAAATAAATTCATTTTAGTTATCTGAAGTTTTCTGAATAAATGTTTTCTCCAGATGACGCTTCCGATCTTGAGAGACTTTCTGATTTATTTTTTTTTTTTTAATGCAGACATGCTTTTGTAGGGATGTGTGTGGACTATGTTTTAGATTTATTTTAATGCAAAGGTGTGCATCCTTTGGATATTTCTACATTTTGTCACAATACATGCTACAGTGGATTTATATTGTGGCTTATCAACAAACCAACTTAACACTTCCGGCAGCGATCCAGCCAAATTTGCAGTACCTTAATTCCGCCACACGTAGCGCTGTCTGAAAATTCCAGTGGTTTCTGAAAGGAGAGACCTTGTGCTTTCCAGGTAATATCGGGTTATTACGGTAATTTCACTCCCGTTGTAGCAAGGAGTGAAATTAATCTGACGAAACACTCTTTTAAATCGACGGCAAATTACGAAAATAACTCACCAGATGTTGAAAGTTCCAGTTGTTATGGATAAATGGGCAAATATATATTAACTCACAGGATATTCAAAGAACTGCATACAATTAAAATAAGCAAAAATATGCAGGCGAAGATTTGAAACTTAGGTCATAAAGGAGTAAAGAAGCTTAAAACTGTGAAGTGGGAGGGAGTACATGGTTCAACATCTGTTAAAATCTTAAAAGTGTGCATTCAGAGGCTTTTACTCTGAAAAAGCCAACACAATTAACTGCCTTCTGAAGTTGCTCAATTAGTAAAAAGTCCACCTGTGTATAATTTAAAGTCTAAAAGTCTATAACACAACGTTCCCTTTGTAAAGCATGGTGGTGGCATCATCATGCAGTGGGCATTCATTTATACACATACAAAATGACTTGACAGCATTGTAGAAAAGTCAAGTCAAGCTTATTTGCGCAACACATTTCAGCAACAATGGCAGCTCAAAGTCCTTTACACCTTAAAAACATCATATAGTAACCGATTGTGAAACAAGCAGTAAACATTGCATTTTCTCAAATGCTTCAATCAACATCGTCAAGCAAATATACATCAAATATGTCTGTATTTAACATGTTTGTCAAATACAGTAATGTAATTTCCATCACATTCAAAAGCAGATTAACCACAATGACTCCAGAATAATCACTTTTGAAGTTTCAATTATTTGTTTCTCTTTTATTTATTTTTTTCCCCCAGTTCTGGCACGGGACAATTCCAGCTCAGACAGGAGGCCATGAGGAGTAAGTATCCGTTTTTTGCCGTCCATCAGTGATTTGTCATTAACTCAATAGTCACCAGATAGATTTCAGTCAGAAAAAATAACTTCTGAGCAAATCAAAACGCATCAGTGCTTTTAGAAACAGAGGCCCTCAGCAGCCTGGTGCTCGGTGCACCAGGCTGCTCCTCGCGGTCACTCAGTCCAATTAGTGAGTACATGAGACGGGGTCGTGGGGCCGAGAAGCACCATAACATGCCTCTCCTTCTCTGTGTCTGTCTCTCCCTCCCAGCATTAAGCCCTTCTCCCAGCAGAGTTATGCCATGCAGGCGTCAGGCCCGACCCCGATAACAGGTGGGTGCTCCTTCTCTCCTCTGCTGCGTTGAAAGACACCCGTCATGTCACCGAGAAACGGGACGACTCGGCTCCGTTTGTGCAAAGCTCCGAAAAATGCCTCTGGTTTTTATGTCTTCACGAGTTCTGGCTGCGTCCCATTCAAGCAGCACATTTGCACACTCACTGTTTTGCAGGTTATGAGAGCACAGCAGGACTGTCCATGTCTCCCGGCGCCCCCCCTTGGCAAGGCAGAAGTATTGCCAGTTCCAGGCTGCGGATGCTGGAGTTTTCCGCCTTCCTGGAGCAACCTCAGGACTCGGAGACTGTGAGTTCAGCTGCCTTCATCAGTCTGCGGCTTTGTGGAGAGTATCTCAGGTGTTCTAAGGCAAAAAGTGGCTAAAATAAATTAAAAAAACTGAGCTGAGTAAGATTTTACCAAGATATTAATGTAATTTTAGAGCTCAGATCTGAATTAAAATTGCAGTTTTAATTAAGCAGGGTAGTTTTTAATATATGATGGTTTGCAAAAGCAAACTTTGTTTTGCCAGTGTGTCGTCTGTTTTTCTTTAGACCATTCTATAATTCTCGCTCTAGAGGTTTTTCTATTTAAAGTAAATTCTGAAATCCACATTGTTTCATTTTTTTTAATAAAAATTAGACACATAGGGCTCTCCACTCTTAATGTGACCCCTGGTAAAATTGTGTAAAGAGCCTAAAAAGGACAAGCTCCATCCTTGTGAAATGTTAAAAACATTAGAAGGGTTATGAATGCGTCCAGCATATGTATGGATAGTAAATAAAAAAATAGAGACGAGTTGTTCTTTTTCTGTGAAATTATGGTATCGCAATACGTGATGGAGAAAAGGAGAACAGACATTACTTCCTTTACCGAAGACACAATGCATTATTAGAGTCCCAAAGAATTGGTAATTTAGAACATGGCTGTTGTTCAGCGAACTGGGATTATTGACCTCTGATATGTTTCTTTTCTCTCCAGTTCAACAAGCACTTGTTTGTGCACATCGGACAGTCCAACCCCAGCTACAGTGATGCCTACCTGGAGTCCGTGGACATCCGGCAGATCTACGACAAGTACCCCGAGAAGAAAGGGGGCCTGAAAGAGCTGTTTGACAAAGGGCCACACAACGCTTTCTTTCTCGTCAAATTCTGGGTAAAGCCCTTTCTGACGTCTGTTTCAACTGCTTTATCGGCATCCGGACCAAATCTGTCTAGTTTTTAAATGCCGCGTCCTCAGTCGTGTTCCCCGTCATGTAGAAGTCGAAAATTTCCTACATCATCGTCTAATCCTCCCCAAGTCATGGGGGTAAAGTGAGCATACTCTTGTTAATGTTTTGTAGCACCTGTTGGCTGTTAATGGCCTTGCGGTGTTAACTGTGTTGAGACAGCTTAAGCATTGGAGTTAAAGGCCTTAAGTTCGATTTAGGGCCAGAAAGGATGGAAAGTCACCACTCCTGTGACCTTATCGGTGGGTTATCTTCCATCAGAGTGAGCATTGCTGTGCAGAGAGCTTCTTCCATTACTGTATTTGTATATGTCTGTGATGTGTGTGTGTGTGCGCGTGTGCGTGTGTGTGTGTGTGTGTGTGTGTGTGTGTGTGACAGCAGCCTTGGCAAGAGTGGCAGGCCTGATCTTTCAGCAGGAGAAATGTGATCCCAGACACCTGTCTCTGCACTATTAGCCTGAATCCAATGCTCGTGACCCCCCACACTCCTACACCCAAGATCCTTATTTATAGATACTCCCCTTACACACACACGCACACACAACCATGCACAGATGTCCATGCAACGCTCTTAAATCACGGTTAGAGACAGTGACACTTTGAAAGTGTTAAGAGAGTAAAGAATGATGACAATATGAGGGATACAGAGAGACGGCAAACAATCCAGCAAGACAAGGTGAACATCGTCCACTTCTGATGTCCACTGTATGTGTTTCCATCCATAGGGCACTTCATTCACTGTTTGTGCTGGAAATAGGGAACAAATAATGAAAAATGAATCCTCATCTTAATCACTTTTCTGTGCTGATCTGTGCATATGTTTCAAATCCTTTTCCAACTCAGTCCCAGAAGATGATTCATGATCTGTCTTCTGTTCATATCCACCAGATTTTTTATTTAAAATCTCCTTGAGCCTCAAATGGTTTAAAATGTCCTGGACTGCAGCAAGGTCTCCAGAGACTTTGTAAGAGAAATATAATCCCACAGCATCACACGTCCTCCACCATCCTTAACATGGGGCTTGAGGTGCATTTTTACATATTCAATAGTTATTTATAACTTATTCCTCTGTCTGCAAATTGAAGAGATGGTTTTAGCTTGGCAGCACAGTTAGAGAAACACTCTTAATTTGTCTCGTTTTGTGAACATAAAACCAGGCTAGGAATTTTAATGAATCAAGTTCTAAGTGTAAAACTATGATACACTGTTCAGATACGTGTTTTTTCTTAAAATACATACAACCTGTACTGTTTAGGCCACAGCATGGGTGTCCCTGAAGTGTAAAATATTTTTAAGGACAAAAGAAGAGTGGTGTGTGTGTGCAGCGTCACAGATTAATGAGATTCATGAGTGTCTTCGGTGAGTCAACATGCTTATCGTTCCCCGTTTCTAAAAAACATTTACTCAGATGCACGAGTTGCTTTTTAAGGTAGTCAGAAATATGTGGAAATATACGTGGGAGAAACCCAGAGATGCACTGATCAAAATTTGGGACCAATTTTCAATCTTTGCTTTTATTACTTTAACCCTGGTCTGCGCGTTTTCTTCAGAAAAGGTTGAACCTTTCTGTTATCTGCTTTTCGTTTTACTTTAAATATCTTTCCTGCGCTTCCATATTTAAACACCTGACTGATCCTGAAAGTAGCTGACTTTCTTCCTCCTTCAGAAGTTGTTTCCAAACTAGACTGTTGTTGTTTTCAGTACAACCAGGTGCAGCAGTGTGTGTTACTACTAATCACATAATAAATCTGATTTTTAAATTTTCTGAATCACCAGTCACTGGTCAACTCCAGTCAAGCGGAAAATTGGCTAATTTTGATCGCTAGCACAGATCGTAGCATCTGCACAGAAAAACTAATTATCTGTGGTTTTATCTAAATAGTTGGAGGTCCTGACAGATTAGAGGTAGAGACAACAATGTAGTTTCTCTATAAATTATAGGTTGAGGCTTATATGTTTTAAATTTGAGGTCCATTACTAGCTGGAAAAAAAAACCCCACATGGACCTGCTAGTTGGTCGCAGACGTTCAGGACGCAGGACACCGAAAAGGTCGAGTTCAAAGTGCCGCCCCGCTTCTCACTCCAGCAGATAGGAGTGTATTTGTGGCATTACCCTTCTTGCATGCTTGACGTCCACATTATTTATTGTAAAGAGATAAAAGACATTGGTGAGTGGCACTGCGTTTGGATCGGGCCTCTCCATTCCTTGGACAGAGCAGCTGGTGGACCCATGGTATTTGATTTGGGGGTTATGGGAGGAAGGGGATGACTGACTGTGCCATATATCATAACAAAAAGCAGAGCAAGACAGCAATAAAGAAGAGATACAAATAGGGATGCAGACAGCGCGAACAAGAGTTGGGGGATCGCAGCAGAAATTCTGGGTGGCGTGTAACCAACGAGACATCCGTCCGTGAAATATTACTCTCTTGGTTGGTGTCAGAGCCTGGTGGAGTCGACGGTTGCGACATCCGCAGCTCGGCGCGTGAGATGAAAACAGGCGCGTAACACTTTGTGCCCTCAGTTTGCTCGGCTCGCCGTTTCCCAAGGTGATCGTCCGGTCCTCAAGGCATCCATGACAAAAACACACAAACACAACTAAGCAGCTGTGGGGGGGGGGAGAAAAGCAAGATTTCTTACTGAAATCCTTGACACACCCCAAAAATGTGATTAAAAAAAAAAAAAAAAAAAACATTATAAAAGATGTGAAAACCTTTTTCATTGTGCCGCTGCCAGGAGGCAGGTCATGACTGTGGGGGTTGTGAGGGTGGGGGTGTGCCGAGGCGCAGGTTGGCATGGGGACAGTGACAGGCGACTGACCCACCTCCAAAGCTATGGTATTCTAGATTGAATTTCCTGCAGACCCTCCTGTCGGCCACCGGCTGCCCGGCTCCTCTCCCCTTCAGCGCCCGTGGCCCTGTCCTAACGGATTGTCTCACGCCTTTGAAGTGCAGGGGGAATCTGATTTGAACCGGCTCGGCTAAATTGTTACACAGCCAGCCAGCCCACCGTGATCTAATCAGCCAATTGCACGCTGATGATTGTAATTGGATGAATTCCCTCGCTGGCTGTTAGGGAAGCAGAGGACGGCGGTTTGGGGAGGGCCACTGGGCCCCAGGGATGAAGACAAATAGAGAAATTACATGAGCTAGGGATGAAGACAAACGGGGTGATGAAGAGATGAGGGGAGGCTGAGCGGTGTCTCAATGGCCCATTAGAGGACAAGAGCCCGTCAGGGGGAAAAGGTAAAACAGGCCAGCTGTCTGACAGAGGAGATGGCACCTCAGTCTGATCTGTAATCTGATTATACCTGCCTCATTTCAAAGCTGCACCACTGGGCCAATCTGCTTTGACCCGAGCAGCAGGGAACACGACCGTCGTCTTCCTTTGAGCTCAACTCAAGGGAACATTTTGTCCGAGAAGATCATGTATTGTAAACATGAAAGGAGGAATACAGTATAAATATTTACTAAAAGAAAACTCGGCAAGTACCGTTACCTTTTACATCCGATGCCACAGGCTGGGTCTTTTTCTAAGCAAGAAATTGGTCTAGTCAAAGCACACTTTATTATTTAGATTATCTATGTAGCTACACATTTTTTCTAACAGTTCGGACAAGCGGAAAAAACAGCTAAGTCTACCATAAGATAGGGATGGACAAAAAAGTTTGAGCTGATATCGATATTTAGTACTGATATTGCTGTGGCTAATAACCAGTGTTTACAGGTATTATATATATTAAATATATTTCACTTCCATTTCGACACCTTGAAAGAAACAACCACGACGCTGACTTCACTACTCTGTCTCTGCTTTCTCAGTAAAGATCCCAATCAAGACTTTGACTTTATTTGAATCATTTTCCTTTCTCTTCGCACTCGATGCACTACGTAGTAGGCTGTGAATTCATTTAGTGAAGTGTGTTTTTGTGCGTCTTCCCTCAAGGCGGACCTCAGCGTAAACCTGCAGGACGACAGCAGCTTCTTCTATGGCGTGTCCAGCCAGTACGAAAGCTCTGAGAACATGGTCATCACCTCGTCCACCAAGGTTTGCTCTTTTGGCAAGCAGGTGGTGGAGAAAGTGGAGGTAAGACAGTGGAAACGTATCAAGAATCTCTCTTTCGTCTGCAACATCAAAGGGACATGACCGTCCTCTCCCTGAGTGAATAACCGCTGCTGGTTCAGATGGATTCCAGTCAGGTTGCCTCTGCTCTGCGGTCTGGAAACTGACTCATAAAATCTCCCCAATCTGACTAAGTTTTATATTTCCAGTTAGCCAAACAGAGTCGCCGCTCCGCCCCCATGCAGTGCTGATGGATTGTACAATATTAACACACACACACACACACACACACACCATATTTTCTGGTTGAGACATCTGCCTCTGCAGGCCACACGTGGTTATATTTAATGGTTTCATTATTTGATTACAGTTGTCACGTGAAATGTGTTTAATGTCAAATCCAGCATGCCATATGCTGCATTAGATATATTGCATTACTCACATTACGGCTCGTCCCATAGATCCTCTGTATCCATTTAAGTGGAGCATATATCCTTGTCGTTTATTTATTTATTTTTTCTTCCGTAGGTGGGGATATTTTTAACCCTTTCCTGGGTTTTTAGTTCACATTTCCTCGTTTATCTTCACAGACGGAGTTCGCTCGCTTTGAGAACGGACGATACGTGTTTCGGATCCACCGATCCCCGCTGTGTGAATACATGATCAATTTCATCCACAAGCTCAAACACCTGCCTGAGAAATACATGATGAACAGCGTGCTGGAAAACTTCACTATCCTACAGGTACTTACAGGAACGTGTGGTTGATTCTGATATGTGGGAAAGCAAATAAATTTAAATGCGTTTTGGCCTTTCATCCACACAAAAACGATTCTTTGTGAAAACTCGGACCAAAGAGGAGATACGAGAAAACTCTGGATGTGTCCCATGTGTACAAAGTAATTGTTTTTTAACTACGTGGCGGAAATATTTGTTTTTAACAACATGCATGTCTCCAGGCATGTTACCAACATACGATAGCGTATTTTAAAGATTACTGCTTATCATTTTCTCAAACTTCATTGTGTTGATTTTCGTGTTTTTTTTTTCTTTTTTGACGAGACCCACAGGAAAGAGTGTCATCATTGTTTCTGAACCCCAAACGCATATAAAAGTATTCACACCCAAACGCAAACTTCTATATATTTCAATTGGGTTTTATTTGAAAAAGCATGGCATGCATTTGCATGCCCCCTCCCCCCCCTCGTTTGTTTGCTGATCATTTCATGCAGTCAGCTTGACTCTCCTGAATGAGCCGCTGTGCTCCTCAGACAACAGGCACTGAGGGGAAAGTGCGCCGAGTGGAGTGTATCACCGCGACAAGAGTTATTATCAGCAGCAACGTTCAAAGAATTTTGTGGTCCTTCTGTTGACGGTCGCATTCCTGACAAACGAGCCTGCGGACAATAGCCACATTGAGCCCACGCCGACGACCACAGGGCAGCATTGAGACATTATGTGTCTCAATGGGCTGATTTAGTTCAGTTTAACCAACAGCTCATAATCCCATAAAGACAGCAGATACATGCAGCACAATGCATAGTGCCTCTTGTGACAAGTGTTGCATTCACAGGTCAACAGAAAACAATGAGTGGCTGAAGCTGTGCGCTTGTGTTGTGCCTGTAGCGTTGCCATGGCGTTGTCATGGTTCTCCGAAATGCTATAGGTAAATATTAGCATCATATATATAAACACAAGATTGCTGTGCCATATTAAAAAAGTCTGGAAATTGTAAAACTTAATTTTAATAAATTTTTTTTTACCAGAATTCTGTGATCAACTTCTGCTCCATTTTTATAGGGTCAGTCTGACTTTTCAGGAAGAACTACTACATAAGACTAGGACATTTTTAAATCTTCCTGCTGTGTGTGGCCATTACCTATTTATGTGTCGAGAACAGGTAACGTGTGAGAAAGCAATCACACAAGACAAAAGGAATACAGAGGTCTCGTTTTAACCTGTTTACCACTTCATATTAGTCATATTAGTGCTGTTAGCATTACTGTTCATATGTTTTGGGACTGGGAAACTGGGATTTCCAAAAGGCTGACAATATGTCTTAATCTTGCACGTTTGATAATAGTGCTAAAAGATTTGAAGAATAAAACAGCCTTTCTTTACTCTATTCAGCCTTTCTGTTATCTCCTGAGAGTCTTGCTCTCTCACAGCCTTAATGAACAGCAAATCAATATATACAGCATTTTAAAAAAAGCATACTTTTGACTAGTTTCATCTTTTCGCCAACAAGTGTTGCTAAACACATGACCTGACGGTGCTTAGTATGGTGCATTCAATGACTGGAAAAAAGTGGATTGTTGAGCCAGAAGACAGATATCAATAAAAGATAGAAATCTAAATTGATTTTAAAAAAATGTATATATATATTTTTAGCATTGATTAATAGGTCAATCGTTTTCTTTTATTTAATTTGGTAGATTACAAATTGCAACATCAAGGCATATGTGTAATATGCCCCAGTGTTACAAACCTTTATTTGGTAAATTCATTGATCAGTGTGATCTTTGAATATTTGATAAAGAACAAATGCATTCAAAAAAGAAAACCAGGTCGATTTCACTGCTTTTTATCCTGGAGATGCTCTTAAATCAGGACTGTAAACTCAACCTGTGGTGCCTGAAAGGGTCTAGTGAACTAAGCACTGAAACTATCATATTATTTTACTAACAATACAAGTATATAATTGATCACAAACTGCATATTAAAGAATCTGTGGTTAGTAAAGGATAATACAGTCCCGACCTTTCAAGTACAAATTTTCAGGTCAACATCACCGTCATCTTATTTAATAATTTGTGGTAAATATTTTGCTCTCTAATATTCAGAATTTCATAAAATCTGCTGGAAAAGTTTGGATTTTTTTTTAAATTTCTGTTGAATCTTTTTTAATTCTTCATTATAAACTTTGTAAAAGTACATGATTTGTACTGTATGTTCACCTTGCTACCCCTCTGAATAACAGAGGAAGAATAAATTCCCACTTAATAATGTATAACTTTTAACATCTAAAGGTAATTCATAAGCAAAATAAAGGAATGTCAGTTTAATGTCATGGATGGATAGGGATGCAGAATTTCCCAACTATGTGAGATAAATCCATAAATATCTGGACCTGTGTGTGTGTGTGTGTGTGTGTGTGTGTGCGTGTGTGTGCGTGTGTTTTCCAGGTGGTGACAAACAAGGACACTCTGGAGACCCTGCTGTGCATAGCTTACGTCTTTGAAGTGTCCACCAGCGAGCATGGCGCCCAGCATCATATTTACAGGCTAGTCAAAGACTGACAAGAGTCGCACTGGTGGAACTTGCCAACTCTTAGACCCTTTTGTAGCGAGAGTTAAGCAACAACAACACACCAAAAAAACAAAAAAACAAAAGCCGCAGAGCTTAAAGCTGCAATCTGACAAGTTGTTTGGGAACTCGGAGAAACACTGGCTGCGTCAGCGTGCGCACAGGAACACTACTACTGCTGAAGAAGACGATGAACTGCGGAAGCTGAAAAGGCTGTGAAAAAGTGAGGAGGAGGACCATCCTACACTGTGTGGTCTCGATACCAAAGGAGCCAAACGCGGCCGACACAAGCTGCATGAGAGAGTTGACATTGGCGGTATTCTTCATCGTGTTTTAACTAGAGCTTGTTTTAAATGTAGATTCTTTTACCAACGTGCATGTGGAGGGGGTGTGGAGTTGGATTGCCTCAGGGTGCCATCTAGTGACTTGAATTAATATTGCAAAAAAAGAAAAAGAAGATTCAAGATCCCTCTTTTTGCACATCCACAGATCATAACTGATGGTGCCAATATTTTACAGCATTTCAGCAATCATCTACAGAATCACATTCATCTCTTAACAAAGTTAGGGTGAACTGAAAGGTGTATTCACTTTGTTTGGCGTCGATTGTCGAATGGATCTCGTATCGTCTTCTTGTCCTTGATTGACAACAGTCCGACTCCAACTGAAGGCACATTGTAACACTGTTAACCTGAACTAAATGGGATCTGTAAGCTGAAGTTGTCTGCATATGTAAGTTGGCCTGTGTCAGAGTGAAAAACACGTGTTTCACACACAACTCCTTCTGTTGCTGGGTTTTTGTAAAGTGTGGTATGAATCTAATGACATATATAATTAAAGGCAGGATTTCTCCCGATGAAACTACAATTTAATGAGTGCATTTGGGAAAACTTCATGCACAGTGCTTTGCAAAAATATCCATACCCTTTGAATTTTTGTTGTCATGTTACAACCACAAACTATAAAAGTGTATTTCGCTGAGATTTTCTTAGGAAGACTAATACTAAGTAGGGCATAATTGCGAAGTGGAAGAAATAAGATATATTCAGACCTACCAAATCATCTCCGTCCACCTAAGCCGATGGGATTGCAAAGAGCAACAGTCAGGAAGACAACAGTAATTCTTGGGTAACGCTGGAGATCCACTGCTCAGGTGAAGGAATATGTGGCAATTGGCTTGTCCTTCAAAACTCTGGCCTTCATCAAAGAGTGGTAATAAGAAAGACATTAGATGTACTGCCTAAGGAAGTAGAAGGTCTGATAATACTGGAATGTTTTTAACTACATGCAAAATACTTTGGCTGAACATACCGTCTTGTGCAGTTCTCAGATCAGAAATTAAATTCTCAATTTATTAGATTATCAAATCAGTGTGTCTTTTGTCCACATCAAAGAAGCAGATTCTCATTTCTTTGAACAAGTTGCAAATGCTTTAGAACATCAATGCAAGTGATTATGCACAGTTCTCTGCTGATTCACACATTTTCAATTGCTAATGTCATGTTGATCAAAATGTATTATAGGGGCCTCTCTTCAATACTCTCAAGCTCCACAATGTACATTAATCGTGTCAGTCTTAACATGCAAAATGCTTGAACAACTTGTCATGTCAAGGGTTTTTCTAAATCTGTCCTTAATTGGGAAGTTGCTCCCAGGTGAATCCTGAGTTTCTCAGAGTAAATGTCTGAAGCATCAGATTAACCAACGATCCAACAGTTTTCCGACATAGCTCAAAAGTACACCACATGATCTGGCAAATAGCCAGACCACAACACAATGCTACATTTTGCCAATGGAAGGACAAGGATTTGGATGAGGTCAGCAGTGAGACAGAAGAGGAAGAGGAGTGAGGCTGAGGACATATTCTAGTTTTCAACGCTCCAACATCATCAGGTAATGGTTTGCAAATCCACAAGATACTGACCAAGTTCCTCTGACACTTCTCTTCATTTTTAACTCCATTCAGGAATTTTTCTCAGCATGGAGATGGAAATAATATGATTGCTTGCCTCATACATAGATGGCCCTTCTGGCTGCTATGGATGCAGTGTGTGATGGCAGAGGCTGGATAAAGTACTAACAGATTATTTAGTCACTATACTGCAAGAGAAGATATTTTTCGTGACAGGGATGAGAATTTGTGGCCCAAAAGCCAATAATGTCATGACAGGTATAGGAAGATGTCACTGTAATTCCTACAAAACTGCACAATTTTCCTTAAGGAGATTGTCTCATGTTCTCATTTCTACTTTTTTTTTTCTTAAGCTCTGCAGTCTTGTCTTTTCCTGTGCAATCACATGATTCAGTCAGCAAATTACAGTACAAACAAAAAAATTTAATCTTGACAATACATAATCTCCAACAATTACAACTTACAATACTTGTCACATGTTCATTGACAAAGATATTTACTTTTCAGAGATGAACTGAAGAATGACTTTTGCAGATAATCCATGCTGTTTTGCTTTCTGTATAACTTGACAAATTTACTATAGATGAAGGTTTCCAGCAGGACAATGACTTTAAACACACGCACAGAGCCACAGTAAAAGTGTTTAGATAAAAGTATACTTATGTATTTGAATTGTTCAGTCGAAGAAACTTGTCATCAACGTGACTACCATAAGCCGAAGCTATTTTGCATGAAGGAATGGGTAATAATCTCAGACAAAACACTGGGTCTACAAAATGGACTTAGTGGGGCTGAATAAAGATAAAGAGAATGATTTGATACAAGACACAAGATAGAGCACATAACACCAGTTTTGAAGTTCCTACACTAGTTCCCTGTAGCTCAAAGCATAGACTTTAAAATAATGTTGTTAGTTTATAAATCACTGAACGGTTTAGCACCACAGTACATTAAAGATCTGTTATTGCTGTACCAACCGTCTAGACCCCTCAGATCTTCTGGTTCTGGTCTGCTCTGCATCCCCAGAACCAGAACCAAACGAGGAGAAGCAGCATTCAGTTTCTATGCACCACAAATTTGGAACAAACTTCCAGAAAACTGTAAAACAGCTGAAACACTGGGTGTCTTTAAATCTCAACTTAAAACCCATCTGTTTAGAGTTGCTTATGGCTAAATTAGGATTAGAGTGTGGGTTTTGATGCCTTCGATGTTTTTATCTTTACTTTTCATCTATTTATTAATGTCACATACTGTTTTTATTTTTCTTTAATTGTGTAAAGCACCTTGAAATGCCTTGCTGCTGAAATGTGCTATACAAATAAAATTTGATTGATTGATTGAAGACAAAATGTGGTATTGTAATATCTTATTCATTACACAAAAAGGCAAGAAACAACCCAAAAATATGCTTGATTTACCCTAAGAAGAGCCATTTAATCAATTAATAATTCTACTTCACAATAGCCAGAAAAGGGGATGAAATCACAAATAACCTTCTGAAGTAGGAAACTGTCTCCATCTGGTGGCGTAACTATATCATTACACTTTAATCAACAAAATTCAGTGTCTTAATTCAAAAAAGCTTTTTCGTTTGCACATATTTTCTACCCAGAACTCATCAGCTGTTGTATTGTAATCGAAAGTCGTCGCATCAGCCTCTTTGTTGATCAGTTCTTAGTTCAGTTCATTGTGTTTCATTGTTGTACTGTACAAGCCGGTCACTAACAATTTTTGCTGGACAATAAATTGTTCCCCATAATTATCGCGAAAAGCGATAATATTGTTGCTTTTGGACTATTTTCAAGTTTATATATTATTATTGGCATTGGCATAGCAATGCTGGTTCATCCTCCCAAACATAAAAAAAACACCTTTAATTAGCACTGAAACCGGAAGATATTTAAAATGTTCAAAATAAAACAACCAACAAGGAAAAAAAGAAAAAAAAAAGCATGAACGCAGCTCTGTTCGGACTGGGCTGGGTCTCCTCCTTCTCCGGGACTCACCTGGAGACGAACTCCCACCTGTAAAAGCAGACCGCTGCATGCGCCACGCCTCTCCTGGATATGTGCGCCCTTTGTCCAGACTGGGGTTGAAACATGGTTTGACTGACACTATGCGCGATGATTGCCACACGGGGTCTCCTGACGGTTTTGAGTCTGGTGTGCCACACTGAGTCGATGTGCTCACCGACCTCCTACTACAAGAACTGCTGGATCCGTCGGTTCCCGGGGATCTTCATCGACATCGAGGAGTCTCAGAGAAGAGGCGCGCAGCTGCTGAGGTCCTACCCGGAGGAGACGGCGCTGAAATGCAGCCGCAGCTGCTGCCTCACCAGAAACTGTGAGCTGCGTTTCTGTAGTTGTCCTTTTTGGGTTTGCTGGTAACTTATGTTCGTCTGTTTCTTCTCTTCTCACAGTTTCCTGCAATCTGGCCATATTTCACTTTGATACCACACAGGAGAACGTGAACTGCGTCCACCTGCACTGTCCAACTCTGGAGAGTTGCATTCTGAGTCACAGGGAGAACGTCGTCCTCTACAACATCACAAAGGGTAAGGAGAGACACCCGGAGGACGTTTTTTTCTTAACTAAAACTTTTTTTAATTTAATGTAAAATAAATAAATAAATAAAACATTGGATCTCTAGTCTCAGTAAATCAAGGTCTTAACTTTAGCATTTGCATTCATCTCCCCTTGAGTCCACAACACACTAGAGACTAAAAAGAAAACAACATAGCTACATAAATTAGAATACAAAATAATACAAAAGCCAATTTATTTCAGAAACTTAATCACCAAGTAAAACACATTATATCTTTATTAGACAAAGACAGATGTTTTAACACATATTTCTCATTTTCTGCTAACAACTTATTTTAAAAAATGACATTTAAAAGTAGAATGTCAAAAACTATTTGTATTGAAAATTATATTTAACACTTACTTAAAGATTATTTGCATAAGGTACATTTCATCTGACAGACGAGATTCATTTGGATTTATTTATATTCTAATTCACTGAGAATGACTGTAATTCATCTTAAACATTTTCCACATTTGCTCACATGCCAAATCAACAACTTCAATGTATTTTATCTAAATTATGTAATAAACCAACACAACCCATCATTGCTTGCTTAGTGTGACATCAGTATCAGTATCAGTTTAGGAGAACGGACACATCTGGGTTGGTTTTGCTGCTGTGCAGTTTTCTTTCCAATTTCAGGTCCATTACAGTCCCATTAAAATAAATTGAATTTTAAGGTTGTAAGAGAACGGCAACCTTCCCAATGCCCTTAACAGATTACTTATGGCATATTTTAGCAGATATTTGTATTCAGCTTTAGGTCATTACTAAAAAGTAATGAAGAGTCTCTGGGTCATAGGATGTAAGATATAAAATACATCTCTACCTGTTCCAGGCATGGATCCTGATCTGTTAGTGTTTGGGAAACACTTTACCTCCAACGTCCGCGTGCTACCCCACCACTACAGCAGAGTGAACGCTTCAGATCCGCTGCCCTCAGACAAGCGAAACTTCATCCATCCGCCTCCTCATCCCGTGCGGCCTCCCACCGCCGTTCCCTCTGTGAAGCCATCCATTCCACAGACTGAAGCGGACACCACCACAACGCAGCGGAGCACCCGTCAACTCACGACCGATTCCACAACTAAATCAGCCTTCACCGAACAAACCTCCTCATCCTCCGACAATCATGTCCAAACAACAATCCTGACTACCGCTGCAACATCTGCTGAACCGAGCATCACCACATCAAACCCCATTACGTCTCCAACCTCCGTTGACCTGGAGACGCCTGCGGGGTTATCTACAACACCCTTCACATCCATCCCAGCCACCACCGTTCATAAGGTGACCAGCGGCGCTTCAGCGACCACAACTCTCACAAGCGAGACAGAGCGCAGCAGCAGCAGTAACGGCAGCATAGACGTCACCGCCGGGGGGAACTACACCGCAGGCGGCGATGAAGGTCAGGAAGTTGGTGAGGACGACACCGTGGAAGAGCCGGGGTCTGGGTGGCATGTGGCTGCACACACTCTACTGGTTGCTGTGGCCATTTGCGTCACACTGCTGCTGAGCTGCTGCTGCTCTGTGCTGCTGGTGGTGAGCTGGAGGGGCCAGAGGAAGAGGGTGGGCCGCTATCGCACATCGTGGAGAGGGAAGCGAGCTTCCATGCGTCTGATTAAGTATGTGCTGGTGAAAGAGAACTACTGAAACACTGAACTGGTACAAGAAATGAGGTGATGCTTAACCGCAGTAGGCATGGGCCTTCTACTAGTATCAAAGTATACAAGACTTCTTAGAAGTTACCAAACCGCTACAATTTAACAAGATGTGAACGTTTTCTTTGGCTGCACGGAGTAACATATTACCACACTGCATCAATATGCTGTGAACTGCTGGTCAGCTAGCTGAAAAGGGCATACTACATTTTATCCTTTGCTTACAAGAAAGACAAATGTTCTTGTTTGGAAAATTTTTCAAACTACAAGGGGCAGCACCTCTTATTAACCAGCTGAAATCAGCTTGTTGCACATGCATAACTTTAGTTAGAGCAGCAATAATATTCAGCATTCTAAAACTACCAAGTCAAAAGCTTCAAGATCTAAATATTAAGAACTAGAGGCGCACACTTGTTCAATTACTTAGGACAAATTGCATCTCAGCTAATGACTTGGAAGCATTTAGGCATGCAGACTTCTCAAAGATGACTTGCCGAAATTCAAACTGAGCGTAACAAAGGATCAGAAGAAGGGATTTAGGTGGTTTTGACTGTGGCATGGTTGTTGGTGAGACAGACAGACTGGTCTGAGTATATCAGGGGCAACAATTCACACAGGTTCACCAAAATCAAACAATATCAGAATGGAAAAATGGACATCATCTGAACAGGGTATCTACAGGTTTCAGTACATCACACTGAAAACTTTTTAACAGGGCCGTGCAGAGACCACTAAAGGGGCAGGTGCTCAAAAAAAAAGGGGGGGCACATCTAACCGCATTCTAGGACAGAATATTAAAGCCACACAGCTTTCAGAGTTTAATAAACAATGATAAATTACAAAATTGTGAGATATACAATCAAAGCTAAGGAAAATCTCTATACAGAGCATACAACTATACATATGTAAGATAATTTATTAGTCATTTCTTTCTGCGGGTCTATTTTGTTATAGGAAAGTATTGTGATATTCAAACCCGCAATTTAGCAAGATATGTAAATCAGAGCTGGTGGTTTAGCTCTGATTTACATATTTTGTATTTACAGAATTACACTATTAAAAATATAAACAAGGGCACAATGCAACCTTTAGTGTACTGTAATCTATAAAAAAAGAGCTGCCTGTTTGCTACACTTGCAGGGGAGATGAAGATGGTCCATTCAGGAAAGCAGAGCTGCATCAAACTTTAATGTGGAAGTGCAGAAAAAAAAAAGAAGCAAATATTGAATTGTTAATACATGTCACCATGAGAAAAGCCAACTGAGTTTTGCTTAAAAAAAAAACTTTTTTTAAAATTAAAATCACACATTTTTGTCTCATG
>NW_006799956.1:2051301-2072853 GCF_000485575.1 Poecilia formosa
TTTTTTTTTTTTTTTATTTAATAATTGGGGAAAACAAATTTACTTCATACTATGAACCAGACCCTAAACTTACTTAAAGTCTGGATTGAGTTTTTTCCCCTTCATTAATGACACTTTTATTACATACATTATATCTATCATGGTAATTCAGGCTGAATTATTTTAAATTCTAAATCAATGTCCTTGTTGGGCTTTTATTTAAGTGCTATTCTCCTTCAAGATACATTTACCTAACACCAGAATAAATGCAATGTACATTATGCAGCAAAGGAAATTAGAAGACATATATCCGTTATGGAAATGATCGGTTTTGGACGGGCGATGTGCCCCTATTGCATAAGCAATACTGAAGAATGACTGATATCATTAACGACACAGGGAAGAAGCTTTTTAGTTATCTAGCTTTGCTAGCAAAGTCGTTAGCTAGCAGCTAGCTAATAGCACATCAACAAGAGCCTAATGTCTGTATGATAAAAATACTGAATCGATAATTAAGAACAGTTTTTCCTCACCTGGCTGTCTCCTCCCGCTCAGTAGTTCTTCAGAGAAAGGTCTGTCAGTGTCTGTTGTATTTCATTACCTCTCTGCTTAAACCGCTGAAGCAGAAACGATACTTCAACCTTTTCCGTTATCTGACAAGTAGCAGGTCTACTCCACTTTATTCACCAAAAACTTTTTTTTTAGTTCACCAAAAACTGTTCTGTAATCTGGAACGTTCGCTACGTTCAGCTCCAGTTAGCTGCCTTATCTCAATGCGCAAGGGGCAATTGCGTCATGCGTCACGGGCAAAAGGTCAAAGGTAACAAGGTGACCGGCTTATAATGTACAAAAAAAAATGTAATTAATTAATAATAATAATAATAATAATTTTAGTACATGTTATGTGTCAGAAGAGGGCTTATGAAATAATAATAGCAAAAATAAAAATAAAAAAGTTTGACCAAAAGGGCACTTGGGGGCAAGGAGCAAAAGGGGCAGGTGCTCAAGCACTCCCCTCTGCACGTGCCTAATACTGTAAAGATATTTTTAATGCTAGCTTGAATACATTTTCAGATAGAAAAAACTATTAATATTGGGGAAGACTTGTATATTCTGCTGGCTCTTACGGGCTTGCAACAGAATGTGAGCCAGTGACTAAAACGAACGTCGTCTACTCTACGCCATAACTGACACTTGATAAACGCTGAGAAAAGCTAGCTAGGCTATAGCAGCCATATGATAGCAGCTAGCTACTCCGTTGGGTCGCATGGAAGATGTGTACCCGCGGCATTTGCCTGACAGAAAATTTAGGCAAGAATTTAAAAAAAAATGCAAGATTGAGTAGTCCTGCCACGACAAATTAGACAAGAGACTAGCGTATTAAAGGCCAACTTTATAATACTTTTTTCTTAATGAATCCAAGTCATTTTAGGTCTTCATTTTAGATACTGAATAGGCCTCAAGTTCTGCTGCGACATCTTGGTGGTAGGTCCAACTTAGGCTGTTGTTAGTGGCATTATGATGTTTTGAATATTTTCCTGGGACACTTTAGTACTACCACCCGAGCATCAACACGCAATTAACGCCACAGTTAACTTGAGTATTGTTGATAATCACCATTATTATGACCTCCGTGCACTACTCACCTCGAGATCGGTACTTCCGGCAGGACAAGAAACGGACCGCGGCAGAAAGCTCAAACCATCTCCAACTTGTTTCTTCAACATTACAATGAGTGGTATGCCAGGTCTCAGTCCAACAAAAACAGAATAAAATCATCTGCAGCAACTGAAAGACACCATGGACTATTATACCAAGATTTTAGATGTCAGGCAGTTCTGAAGGCAAAATAAGGTCCAACTTGGTACTACAAAGTTGCAGGTGAGCCACTGTAAATAATGTTACTGTCCATTCGTTAGAGGCACTACAAATAACTGTTCCCTTCTGTTTTCAAAAAGTGATTAATGATGCTTTAAATATTGGTGTAAGTTCTTTAGAACTGTGGCATTTTTATTTTACCAAAGGCAACAATACCGTGAGAATTACGCCCCTACACATAAATTTGTACACTTTGTGTTATATCAGCTCTAGTTTCCAAGGAGATCTTTGATGTAAAATGCATCAGCTTTTTATTTATTCTATTGTAGGCATGCAGGAACAAAATGTGAAAATAGAAAAGAGGCTGGATTGAGCTGCCATCTTTTTGGTTTCATAGTTGACAACCTGTGTAAATGACTTTGTTGGTGTTTATTCGTTTCCTCATTTGGCCAAGAGTTATTTGTTGCCTTTGCGGCCGATGCTTTTGTTTTGACGGGGCTTTGAGAGGCAGGGTTGCTAGGTGACTGACACGGGAGCTGCAGACTAACTGACAATTAACTGTTTTGGACATAGGGCAGAGAGTAAGAGAGTGTACTAGTCACAGTTAAAGGGAGATAACTAAGGAATAGTCCAACTAAGGTCTAAACAATTAATTAGTTAGCGCTTGGTTGATGAGGGAACAAAGTGAGTGTTTTGACGAGTATTGTTGAGCGTAATGTTTATGTTTCGACATGAAAGTGTTAATATTTGTGCTAATATTTGATTAACTGTCGAACAGTTGGAATATGTTTTAGTTAATTTGTAATACAGAAATAGTTACTTAAATACATGTATTGTAAATTTAATATTACATAAAGTAAGGTTTATGGGTTAAGGTAAAAGGTTAGAACCACTAAGAGTTACTAATGGTATTTTATTTGTATGTTTGTAGCTCTTACGGTGTGTTCATGTACAAAGGCTGTTGAATAAAGAAACGTGAACCATCAGAGAGATCATCCTTTCAACCGGGACGCTACAGCCTGTGATATGTTGAAACTTTGCTGCACATCAACTGACCAGATGGAGACCACGTTTTCTCAGTTTATTGCCTGACCTTAAAAAAAAAAAAAAACAGATTACAGACAGAACGTCTTCCAAGAGGGACAAACTGTCTCAGGAAGCATCTTTCCTGATGAGTATGATCAAATTTAAAGCTGATTCTTTGACTGAATGGAGCTCTTATTATGAAATCTTTCCTGCTTTGAAGAGAAAACTCAAACAGTTTCTTGTGTTCTGCTTTTATTTTTGTATTAAAAACACCACATACTGGATATTACAGCAAATTTATTTGAGAAAATAAATGCTGCTGACACCATCAGACATTCAAGATCATTCTGGCAACAGAATAACACAGCTGAAATCATTCTGCTTAACATGCTTTCAACTGTCGTCCTGTAAATGTTTATCAGCTTTAACGATTTCACACCTTGAGAACCTTCCTGACCGCCTCCTTGTACCGCAGCATGTTGCTCTCGCTCGGCTCTTCATTCTTCAGCGTCTCGACTGAGTCCTTATATTCCAGCACCTCCTCTCTTCCCAGCAGCTGCTCTCTCACTTCAGCTTCCTCTCCTTCTCCGGTAGCGTTGATGCGCAGCAGCGTGTCCAGGATGTTCTTCTGGGACGTGCTGTCCTCCCAGCTATACTCCTCCATGTCTGCGCGGGTTTTCTCTGCCTCCCACGGCTCGATTTTCTGAAAAGGGAAGAAAGGAAATATGTGGAACTACGGCTTCACACCACCAGGACAATATGAAATCACAGTACAGCATTTGTAAGCATCAACCACTGAATCTTGGATTTGGTTTGGATTTGATGACGCCATTTTCTGCACTAGTGTCTTTTGTGGCCACCAACAGGTTTTCTCCTACATTTAGCTACATTTATTTTCCCTTGCTGAACAAAAGCATCCCGACAGAATGATGCTGCCACCACCAATAGCGCTTTTTTAATCTCCTTCTCTGAAAACAATTCTTTTAGACTTTCTCAAGATGGCTGTATTTATTCTGAGAATTTCTCTGAATCTGGTTTTGGTTTTTAAGAGCAAATTGTTATGAAGACAAATGCACACCACACTTTAGATGTTTTTTTGAGTTAAATGTTTTAAAACCACCTTAATTACATTTGTACCCCATTTTGTGTTGAGGTAACTCACAAAACCGCCATAAAATATACAGAAATTTGCAGTAGCAACTTGACAAAAATGAAGAATTTCAAGGGAAATTAATAGTATGAATAGATTTGGAGTAATATAGGCACTGCATTTTTCCTGCTGAGTGAAAACAGATCAAAGATTAAACAACTTTGAAACTGCTTTTTCCACTTCCCTTTTTGGCAACAAAGGCTAAATATCTTATGTCTCATCTTCTAACAAAGTTATTTTCTCCTGCTCTGTGTGCTGCCTGTTCAGCCGTCATCGGGTTCCCCGGAGAACAATAAGAACCATTATCTTAAAGCGGAGCGGCGACTGGGCCATCAGTGGCGCTTCCATCCAGGTGTTTGGGGTTAATGACCATCATTTACTGCGATACGCATCTGATTCCTCATAAAACCCCGTCTGGATCAGGTCCAGGAGCAGAGTACGATACCTCATAGATCAGTAACCGCCCCAGAAAACCAAACATCAACACATTCAATTATTTAGCTTAGAAAAAACAGGTTGCAGCAGGTTGTTGTCCTTCCACTGGATATGTAGAAATATATATATATATATATATATATATATACACACATACACATACTTTTTTTTTAATTAAAAAAGCAAAACTATTTTTCCAATGACTGTTTAAGCATCCATCAAAGAGTAGATTGTTCAGTGTGCATGCAGCTTACTTTCCAGGCCTTTCACAGACAAAAGGCCACCTGTTCTTCCTGATTGCGTTTGTGTACCTTCAAACAAATCCGTTTTGGGAAGATGACGGGTGTTGTGCACCGGGTGGGGTAGGGGGAAGCAAGTCTCCCCCTCATGCTACTGAAAGGTTTCTTGCAGTCAGCTCCAGAGCTGATTCGGATTAGCACCCGTTGGAATTAGCAGCCGAGGTCTTCCTCTCCAAGTGAGGAGATATTATCACCTCAGTGGCTGCTAACAATTGGCTCCTTTGTGGGCTAGCGTTACAACCCGATCGCCGCTCCACTGTAAAGTCGTCCAAAAGCTCGCTGGACAAGCACTGTGCCTTCCATTGTGTGTCCGAAAGGGCAGCGGACAATGTTCTGCTTCCTGACTCAAACACCTTTTTCTTGACTGGGAGATTTTTTTTAGTTTTCTTTTTCTTCCCCTCGCTAATGTGGCCAAGCCGTGACAGGAAGAGCTCCTGCAAGCAGAGGTTGGACAACAAAGAGAGTCATTTTCTTTTTATGTGCCTGGCTCCAAATGCGTAGGGACAGCACTGAGGCCGACGTGGTGTGGTCCAACACCTGATAGGGGCGTCTGTTTTCTTTTTTTCTTTACTCATCAGGGAGAAAATGTCAACTGGACAAGGCTGCTGTTTGCCGTCCTCCTGCCTATTTAGTTCCGTCGCCTCCATAATGGGGTTAGCTCTCCAAGAAAAGCGGACAAGATCGCTCTCTGTCCTGGAGAGAAATGCTGGCTCATCCGATAAGAATATATGAAGCTGAAGGCTTTAAAAATCCTGAAAATAAAGTCTAGAACATGCGGCACAAGCTGGTTGTTTACTATGGGTATGAAATGTTTTTGTATTTAATAGCACTTAAATGTTTCTGATCAAACCAAATGTAATATTAGAAAAAAAAAAAGGAAAAAACAACAAAAGTTTCCTAAACAATTAACTTATAGAATGAAAAGCCATCCAAAATAACTTGGCACTGAGAAAAATTGACCCCTAAACAACAAGAGCTTGGAAGACCGTTAGCAACTCTTTACCCCACCTGCCTATCTGGAGCTGAGGGAATTCAGATTTATTGGTTTTTAGTCCAGACTTTGACTAAGCCACTTTAAAACCTTTATTCTATTTTTTTTTATTATTATTATTTTTCTAGGGTGTTTTTAGGTTCTCACTAGTAAGCCCAAGCAAAGGCAAGTTTATTTGCGAGGCCTTAAAGGAAACATGAAAAGAGCATAAAAACTGGGAACCGATATGAGAATTTGGGCCAATTTGAATATCCGATATCAGACAGACATGGATATTCCTGCCGATATGTTGTGCATCCCTAATAAAAATCTTTCAGTTTGTTATTACTTAATATGTCAACCACTTGAAAGCATTGTATAAAAGAAACAAATATTAAAATACAGATTTAAAGAAGTCTGGTTTAAACCCAACTTTAGGTTTATTTCACAATTTAAATTCATTTTTGGATTTTTTTTAAATTAAATAACTAATATTTACAGGGGACAGTGAAGGCTACAGTAGTTTAGATGTTTTTTTTGGCAGGCCGACCTCGCCCTGTTCCATCTTTTCTTCATTAGTGGATAACGCCTCTCGCTGCACCTTACTGAAGAACTGAAACCTTAAATATTACTTTTGATCCCAATTTGTTCTCCAATTTTCTTCACACTAGTAAATGCAATGTTTTTATAAAGCCGTTTATCCTTTTATTTGTGAAAATTTGTGACTAATCCAGGATTTAGCAAGTGCTGTAATTATATTTTCACACAGGGTCAGGCTGGTTTGGACAATTTTTTTTTCCTCTAATAAATGAAATCATAATCTGAATACTGCTTTTTAAAATTTACTCCATTTATCCTTCCCAAATATTAAAATATGTTTGATAATCCGAAGCATTTAAGTGTGACAGACAAGTACGTACTAAACAGATAAATCTGTAAATTCAAAGGTATATTAAAGGATAAAGGATAAGTAACACAGATTACATAAGTGGAAACCCGAGAGGCACTGCCTCCCATTTAACGCTGCGGCGTGAGGAAGGCTTTCCAGAAACATCTCATCTCAAGCCCAACTGAGAACAAACCAAACGCGACAGCGGGTCTTTAACTGAACAGTTGGCCTTTAAATGAGCGGATGATAGTTGAAAGAAAACAAAACAAAACAAAAAAGGTCAGCAAAGTAAAGGTCAGACACTTACGGGGGGATTCTGAAGAGGCACAAACAATTCACCTAAAAACCCCGCGAACGAGGCACGGGTACATCCTGACACGACAGAGTGAGCAAAACAAAAAGACAAGCTGCTCGACTTACCCAGGATTCGTGGTACAGGACAGTCAGCAGGTACATGGCGTAGTCATAGTTCTGCTGCCTCAGAGGGCAGCTGGGGCAGAAAAGGGGGATATTTAAGGGTATGTTTGATTTGTGTTAGGATTGTGTGTTTTCAGGGGGGGCGGTGTTGTTTACCTTTCTGTTTTGATGGTGAGGATGTCTGAGTCTTTGCAGTATCTGTCCCCAACAAGTTTGAGCATCTTCTTGCGGGCGTGGTCATCCAGGTTCAAACTGGACAACTTTACCTGGAGGGCAGGTCACATGACGCGCTTAGACGTTAAACAAATTACACAAAGTTTTCAATTCAGCTTTGAATAATTTCTAATAATTTATTATTACTTATTTGCATGTCTTAATGTATTTCTAATACAGTATATTAAAAAAAAGCTCAAGTTGTTACATGGAAAATCTCTAGGATGTGCCAATTTTTATCCGACTAATCGTCAGAACAATCGAAAGCTAAAATCGTTGCAGCCCTAATTTTAAGTGTTTAATTAAGTGACTGAAATATAGTCACCGTTCGGATGTATAGAATATCATAAAATAACATTCTGATGACATCAAATCTTTTAAAAACATACCTGTTGCAATTCAAGTTCAAGGCATCAGGTATGCAAACACGCACAGATATAACTCGTCTGTTATGGCAAGAGAAGAAAATGTTCTTTTACATGCAGAAATACGAGTCTGGATGAATTTGCTCTAGATTTGTGATTCCTCTTTGAGAGATTTGCTCTCCAATCCATCTTGGAGCCTAATCCACCTGGATTAATTTCTAATTCCTACCTTGCTGCTATAATCTAAGGCAATGTGTCAGGAGAGCAGATGGTTGGTGATTAATAGCAAATTTGACACAAGAGAAAACTATTAATGTCAGAATCTTCACTGTCCTCAGTATGCAACTATGGATACAGAAGCTCATGTTGTCGTCATGTTTTTCCCAAATGTCTCCACGTTTCTAAAGAGTCGCTTTTGTTGCATTTTCTGACTAAATTTAACCGGAGCAGAGCAAACTGTATTTTCTCAACTCGTTTATATATTCAGTATGTTTACGTTTGGTTTATATTAAGTGATCATGTTCTTGGTTTTCTGCATGTATTTGCATGTATGGCTTCAGTCTGAAAGAAGGATTGGGTATTGATGGATTAGTGGTAGCGCGAGGATTAAGTGGAATATTAAAATGTCTCCAAAAATATGTTGATGGCAAACTGTTTTCTGACCCCCCCCCCCCCTTACCTGCTGTGGAAGCTGTTGGGAAGCAAGAGGGAAGGGGGGGGGGCAAATAAATAAAAGAAAAACCAACTAAGTCCAGGGCAAATCTGTCGGTTTAATAATGCAAAGTGTTTTGTTTGTGAATGAATGTCTGTGTCATTGCGTCGACTGGCTGCTGTGTAAATCTGTAATCTCGAGAAACAATTCAAGTTCAACTCAGTCAGGTAAAAACAGCGGCCGGGACTTTTTCAGAGCGATCGTCGTGGAAACTCACTTTCATGTGAACGACGCGAGCTGAAGGATTCCTGATGGAGGGCCCAGCAGACACGTAGTCTGTGCTCTGGATTTTAACTGGAAAGAGCTCGTCGCATTTGGCGTCGGTGTCCAGGGCCGAGGGCCACTCTGTGCAGAAAGCTAGCAGCGGAGAAGATAACATTATCATATTAAAACTCATGAAAACCAAAAAGAAAATACCTTTAAACAAGGCAAGTAACATTATCCTGGACTGAGTGCTTACGTTTCAGAGCTTCACAGTGTTTCCTGATAGCTGCTGGTGTCAGATGCAAAAAGTTTGGTATCTGAAACAAAGTCGAAAAGATCATGTAGCGATTTGGATACGAGAAGGAACTAAACACTTTTTTTTATTACTAAAAACAACTTCTCCACCTCTTCCAATCAGCAGCTGGATGGTGAAAAAGCAAAAAAAAAAAAAAAAACTTTCTGGGTTTTCCCCAACAAGATAATGTTCTCAAACACATCAGCATTAAAGTAAATGAACATTTAAGATTTGGATGCTAAACTGAAAATATTTGGATTTTAAAAGTGTGACCCACAGCAGAAAAACAAACCAATTTAAAAGACCCCTACAAAAAATCAGTTGGAAAAAAGTGGTGAAATATTCAGACAAAATTGTTCCAGAAGCTTATTGGTGGTAATCTAAACAATGACCCATGTTTATGTTTTAATCTATATGTGCAATTCTACAATAAATATAAAATGTGTGCACCCAATTCTTATTCATAAAATTCCTGTTTCATGTTATAGACACACACACACAATGACATTAAGCATGTGGAATCATAACGAAGCCTTATATCATCAGAAAAAACAGCATTCATTGAATAAATGAGTGTAAGCAGATTATATAAAAAAATAAAACGTGAAATCCTTTAATGGCCCTTTTAATGTAATGATGGATATAATAATTCAGTCCAGCCTTTATCCCTCCGTATTTTAATCTGCTCACTAACCTTTCACATGTTTGTTAGTAATAGATATATATACTTACACCGGAATAATGGCTTAGTAGCTGGAAAATAAACAGTTTTACCATGAAAGGCATTTTATTTAATGCTACTACTGCTTTCTACATTTAAAATTACATTTGATCTGATGAAAATTATTTTCTACTTGTTACTAAAATTTGTTATTGAGAGTTAAAGATGGATTTTTTGGTGGGATGAATGAGAAGCTGCTAAGTATTTTTCCTTTCACTAAACTTTCCATCAATGTGCTTCAACAAAGCACTCAGTGAACTACCAGCTTCATTTACAATTTGGATAATTGTCAAGACTTAAAAAAAAAAAAAAAAAAAAAAAAAAAAAAAAAAAAGGAAAAAAAAAATAGTTTTCTAAGAAACTAAAATTTTGGCTCGCCATTAGCTGTCATCACTAAAACTAACAGAAACAGTAGCTTCATAAATTTAACTCTGGGTGTCATTTATTTTATAATGTAATGGGTTTAAGTTGTTGGAATAAAATAAATAAACACTTCAATAATGGTTTAATTCATTAATATGTACCAATACCAGTTTTACAAAGGAATGATGGACAGAATGGGAAAACAAACCTCCTCTCATCCTTTGGGTAAAGAGAATATTACGTAAAACACAAAATTATATGAAATATCCTGATATAATGTCAAAATGAGTGTAGATAATAATCTCTAAGGTGTGATGTTTCAAGTACTCAAGCCAAGTAAGTAACAAACAGCAGTTTATCTCCTGCAGGCAGAAGGAAATGAGTATCGTCAGGCCACCCGGCTGACTTCCAGCTGTGACGAATGTAAGTAGTGGATCTGCGAGTGGCTCGAGTCCAGATGGGGCAGCTGCTGCTTGCTAATCCGTGCACAGAGACACGGCCATGAGGGGAGAGCAATACAGCAAGAGGAGCTCCACTAGCGCAGCAGCAGCAGCACTAACTTGGCTAGTCAGGAGAAATAAATCTTACATTTCTGAGAAAATTTGTAATTCAAAAAGCTAGAACCGCGTAATTAATTTTTTATTAATTTATTTATTTAGCTTTGGTTCTTCATAGGGCATGAACTCTGACCTTTATTAATTCCAAGTTGCCCTTCTTCTCTGGTGGAATGCCTCTCTTCACAGGGTAGCCCATCCGCAGAGGAAGAGGGACGGCGTTGGCCCTGAAGGGGGTCGCTGCGGGATAAACTGAGGTCCAGTCCTGATCCAGCGCCATCTTTTCAGTCCTAGGCTCCCCAGGCTAATGTACAAAAAAAAGTGAAAAAAAAAAATGAAAAAAAAAAGAGTGAAGATAATTTTGAAAGTTGTAAAATAATATTGCTGGTAGGTCTTGTGTTAACTTACTCCTCTCTTTGGTCTTCTGCCAGTGGATCCTTTACCGCCCCTCGCTGGAAGATTTAAAATTGACAGGATTTCTAGTTTTATCAAAGATATATTACTTTACCTGCTATAAACTGTTTCTATTTATAAGAAAAGCCAAAAAGCTGTAGCAGTATGTTCATTAATAAAGAGCTATGCATGTCCAACGACTGAAATTTTTACCATTTCATCTTTGCAAATTAGTTCAGCTTCAACAGTTTTTAAATTTCCCCACAGAATCACAATTGAAGTTAGTGTTAAACTTTGACTAGGCCTTTCTCACACATAAAAAATCTTTGATTTTAAATAATTTTATTGCTTTTAACCTTTGTAGGCTGCATTTATCTCTCTTCATCTTCCCTGACAGGGGGGGGGGGGAAACATCCCCACACCATGATGCTGCCACACTAAGTGACCTTGACTTGCCATGTTTTGCATGTAACTCAAAAACTTATTATTTTGATATTTGACATTTAATTTAGAGGTGTCATATCAAATGTCTCTAATTTAAATGAGGCATTTAAATTAGAGACATTTTCCGTATTCGCTGAACACAAAAGCAAGCTCTATTTTATTTTAAGTTTTCACTCGCAAAAAATGATTTTACGCCATGCATGGTACAACACAATGGTCAGAGTATGTCTGAAATTTGTCTTGTATCACAGCAAAATTCGCTTACAATCTCATACAAACAGTATTGACTTTAGATGAAAAGACGGTGGGGATCACAGTTACTCTGATCTGTCCACATTTAGGCAAAGACGACAAAGCATTTTTAATCTGACCAAATCGTTTTCAAGTCTAATCACCATCACCATTAACTCTGCATAGCCTCAAGAAATGAAGGCACTTGACTTTGCTAACAGTTTCATATGGTTAGCTTAGCCAGCATCAGTAGCTCTTTATTTCTTTTAGCATAGTCAGCATTTCCAAAGACGAACTCACCTTTATTTGTAGAAGAAGAGTTTACTGTCAACGCCGTAGCATATGTGGCTCTGTTTCCTGTCTTCTTAAAACCCACACCAGAGACATTAGTTCGACCTAGCGACAGAAAAACCTTGCTACCAAAGGACGCCATGTTTTTTCACCCGCTTCATTGACTACGGACACCGACGAGAGACAATATGTGGTAACCGCGAAACGACCAAGTTGACTCGTCGAGAGCGTTTCAGCGCCTCCTGCAGATGAAAAGAGATTTTCAAGCTCTCATTTACTGTAAGGTAGTGACAATTCTTCCACACTGCTGCTCAGGTAAGGATGTTATAACAATTACAGATGGTATCCTCTCTTTATTTATCTTCTTAGTTATTTTCCATGAACGCGCTTGACCAGCTGTTGATTCTCCCTCTGCCAGCTGCTGCTTTCCAAACAGCTGCTGCGTTCAGTGACCACCGGTAAAATAGCCACAAACAATAAATATTTCCCCAACACTGAACTCGATTAAAATAAACCCTCGCTTATTAATAGGAGCCCATTTCCTCCACTTAAAAGAGTATTTCAGGACTACGAGATATAAAGCCATAGTTGTGAGATATAAGCTGATAATATCAATTTTCAAGTCATCATTGTGAGATACAAATACAATTTTTAAAAACTTTTTGTCATATTTATTACATACAAATTTCAGTTATGAGATAGATGATAATGGTTTACATTTTTAACGTCATGTAGGTCATCATTTTAGTTTTCCAAATGTTAATTGTGAGATTTAACTATAAGATTATTTTCATTTTCAAAGTCATTAGATGAGATAAAAATTATAATCTTCTTAATTCTGACTTTGTATCTAAACTATGACAGTGAAAGTTGAAATCGTCTTGCCATTGACGATTCATACTCTGACTTTGTATTTCATAATTTGGTCTTTGGTTTTAAATTTAAGCAATGTTTTAAATTTAAAACTATAGAACTTACTACTTGTGATGTCTCATCCATGAAATTATTTTTATGTGATCCAAATAGATTTATCTATTTAAGTAGGACATGTACAAAGTCTTTATCTTCAGCTGCTGGTTTTAAACTTCACTTTAAAGCAGTGGCTTAAACAGTAGGTGAAAACCTAATTTAACAAATAGATAAAATGCAAGTGGAAAACTTTTTTAAAATTTAAATCTGAAGTTGTAGTGTCAAGGTGATTAAAAATGGCAACATACAACAACATTGATATCCAAGTAGAATATTAACCTAAGTGATCATATTATTGATATTGATATTGATATTGATATTGATATTGATATTAATATTGATCTGCCCAGGGCAGATGTGGCTTCAATCCAGTATTTTTGCCTTCATCCACATGTGAATGTGAGTTTGAGTGGGAATGTCTGATTGCATTGTAAAGCATCTTTGAGTGTCCAAACAGTCATTTTATTTTATATTGCAAACTAAAAATAATACAGAGCTGCTTGGTCTGTGTTTATTTGCAATTTTTCAGTTTCCCAAACAAAATACTATTTAAAAAAAAAACAACTATATATATTTTTTTTAAATTCACCATATCAAACAAAAGGAGTCGCTTGCAACTTTAGTTTGCTTGGACAGTCGGTGATGATTACTTTGACCATCAGTATTGTCATTTCCTATAAACTTTGAATGCAGCACTCGGCCAGGCGCAGCTGCGATGCACTTCAAGGAGACAGGTCCCGAGGGCAGCAACCGATTGAAGACTGGTGGTTTGATTGCATTTGCGATATTGCCTTTGTTTCTGAACGCTGCTGGATGATTTATTGATCATGCGCAATGCATGACTGGAGTTTGTTTTAATGAAAAGCTCAAAAGAAGGGATTTCTGCTCGTCTCAGTTGGAACTTGCATCACTTGCAGATTACAACTTGGAGTTCAAGGTAAATCCGATATTTTTTTGGTGACATTTATCGTTTTATACGTCTGTTGCAGCGAGCATATGTCAATAATAATACAGGATACTTTCCATCACAAGTTTTTCCTCTCTCTCTCAATGTATCAAATAAACAGCGACCACGCATGCTTCTTTAGGTAATGGAAAATGTGTTGGGGATTTTTCGACACTCAACTTCTTGTTTAACTTGCTTCCTGAAGCTGGAGGGGCGACTCAGTTTAACGTAAAGTTAGACAACAGTACCCGGTAATTGGAGTCCTGTCTGACAGTTCATTGTGTGTGGCATGAGGATGCGGTTTTTAAATGCAGAAACTCTCCGATACCGTCCTGTCACCAGCTCATCTATAGTTGAGGACGGGGTACCTGCTCCTAATTGCCGCCGCCCCCCTCTGTTGCCCCAGGAGACATTTTCCGATCATTTAGCCTGAGCATGTCATCACCTGGTTCAGTCTCCCTCCTGGTAATACAACAAGCTGCCCTCCCAACCTGTAACTGAAGGCTTTTATGAATGAAGATGGCGTTTTGTTGAGTTGTCAACCTGCCCTTATATACGCACAAGTTACTTTTTCCGTGAGCATAATGGTTTTAAATTGCCATATCTTTTTTTTTTTTAATGTAAATAATCTGCTCCATCCAGACTGACTGAGCTTGAGAAATTTCAGCAACCTTTACAATCCAGAGTCAATTCTTTAATCAGTCCAGCTAAATAAAACTTGCTTAGTGCAGCAAGTCTTACATGACCTACAAATTTTTTTAAAATAAATATTTATAATTAGATTTTTTATTTATTTATTTATTTAATTAATTATTATTTCTACTTTTGGGTTTAAAATACAGAAAAAAAACATCAGAATGTGCCAGAAAAGGATAGATTATCTTCTATGGGGCGTCAATATTTGTGTAAAATGATGTAAAAAGAAAAAAAAAGACAAGAAAATATTAAACATTACTGGTACTTTCAGTGTCGTTCTGCTGTAAAAAAAAAAAAAAAAACTCCCATAACCACAATTTATTGTATGTTTTTTCTTTTGTTTATTATTATTTGTAGGCAAAGTTACTAAGAACTGTTGTGAAGCCACAGGTCACAGACCCTGTGCACCCACACTTTACAGATTTGTAATCACAAAAAATAAATCATTTTCCTTCCATTCCACAATTTGGGACTTTATCCCGTGAGTGTCTATCACATAAAGTCTCAACAAAGCAAATGTGGCTTTTTTTTTGTTTAACGTCACAAGATGTGAAAAAGTTCAAAAGATATCAGCAGCTAGCAGGTTCTGCTTCACACCGTATCCAACCTGGTGCAAATGTGGCCAGATTATAAAACCCCAAAAAAGTTAAAGGGAGGTCAGTAGAGAGTAATGCACATGACCACTGCTACCTTCTTCACTTATCAGTCTAACTTTATTTTTATTCAGCTGCACGTTAACGCGACATGTTTTGCTCAAATTCCCGGGTTTACACTTTGGTGTGGACAGCCGAATTATTTTCTCTAAATATATTCAGAGTCCATGCGGTGCATCTGTTTTTCCTTTCCAGATGGAAGAGGAGCGGGGCGGGGGGTGTTTGACATCCATCCAGGGCAATCCAGCCGGATGGCGGTTTCACAAAAGAAAATCCTCAGAGAGAGAAAGTGTGTTGTAAGGGAACATTGCAAAATATTACATAAAAGCAAAACGTTACCTCTTAGTGTTATTATGTTCACAGAGGTCACAAAAATGCAACCTTTAACTTTAGCAATCGACTAAGACTATTTTTATGAATGAAAATCAGGTGATATTTAGCTTTTTATTCTGTTTAAAAGCTAAATATCAACAAGGTGTTGAAAAAGTTGGTTGCGGCTTTCATCAGCTGTTTATACATCAAAAGAATATATAGACTCTGAAAGTATGGTGCTTAGATAATTACCTAACATGTATTGTAGGGCTGTAACGATTCCTCGAATGATTCAAGTGCCTCGATTATTAAAATTCCTCGAGGCAAATTATCTGCCTCGAAGCTTCGTTAAATTATATTTTATTAGTAAGCGCACCGTGTTCCGGCTGGGTGATTATTTATGTTGCGCAACGCTCTCCCTTCTCCCTATACAAAATTAAAAAATGCACAATAGGAACGGCGACATGCAGATAGACTGGTGGACTGATGCTTAGTGTAGCTTTACGAAGGAACTGGGAAAACAAATTTTCTACTTTCCCAGTCGCAACGAGCTGCACATACCTGGCAGATGTGTTTCTGTGTGTGACGAAAGTGCAAATCCAAATCCTGTTGTTCACAAGTACACCCGGGTGGGCAAGATGTCACTGCGACCTGAAATTGTTTATTTCCTACTGCTACTACTGCTACTGCTGTCATGCTGAAAAGGAATAATCAAGGAGAAAGTCAGAGGAGAGAAGTTAGCACTATGTATATAGAAGAGTTTCAAGATATTGAGTAACGGGTAGCACAACATTAGAGGGCAAAGTTGATTCCAGTTCATGATGCTCTGAATCCCCAGAACCAGAACCAAACATGGAGAAGCAGCATTCAGCTTTTATACAACACAAATCTGGAACAAACACCCGGAAAATTGTAAAACAACCAAAACTTTAAATCTAGACTAAAACCCCACAAGGTTGGAGTTGCTTTTGTGCCATAATAAATTAAACACTAACCAATATTTTGATGTGTAATGACGGCACTTGGCAAAATGTGATGGTTCAATTGTGGATTTATGTGTTTTTATGATGGAAAGCACTTCGAACTGCCTTGTTGCTGAAATGTCCCACGCAGACAAACTTGATTTATGTGCATCCTCATGACTCCTGTCACCTTTTCCTTTTTTAGGTATGGAGACCCATGCGGCCCTACAAAGAGCACACTTCTCCGCCGCAGGTAGCTAGTTCTCACCTGCTGCTGGGCCGCTCCCTCCTGCGCAAACCTCGGCCAGAACCACCAGGATTTTAAAAGTCCTCATTAGCGCCCCTCTGCCCGTCCTGAAGGGGCACGATGGGGGAAAGACGAGCACGCTCCTTTCACATGACCTGCCATGTGCAGCGGGACTATGGCAGCAGGATGCGGAGCTCCTTCATACGCTGCAGCCCCAACGGATGTGCCGGCACGAGCATCAGCCTGAGCCTGGACCAGGAGATGGACCTGGCTGCCTCCACCGGTCCCGCTGCCGGCTGCGGTGCCTTGCGGGTCCCCGTGCCTGACGTCGGCCACTACTCGCCAGTTTCGCTGGAGATGGACCCCCCGGCGGTGAATAATGGATCAGGCTTCCCCTGCTTACCTCCAGCTGACACAAAGGACCCGGAGCTGCAGATCGCACACAGCCAGCCGTCCGTTACCCCCGTCCCGCCGCCTCTCCCTCGCTCCAGTTGGCTGCGCCATCATCAGAAGGAGTTCCAGAGTCCTTACATTAAGACTAGCATGCAGGGGGATGTTTACAACTTTCTAGAAAGACCCGCGGGGTTGAAATGCTTCCTCTACCACTTTCTAGTGTGAGTACCTGCCTGCTTTTGTTCTTTACCCATTTGGCTGCAAACTTCAGATGAACTCGATGTTGGTTTGAATTGAAACGTTTGTGAACCCAACTGCAAAGAGTTTAATGTAAAGAAAAGGTTTTAGGTTTCTGTATGCGATACAGATATCTGATGTTTAGTATCGGCTGATACCGATATGATACGGAAAAGCAGTTCTGAATTGATTTGAAGTGTTTCTTTTATTTAAACACAGATATAAATGTACTGAATTACACAATCTTTGATACCTCTGCACCAGTACAGGATGCTTAAATACACCTGTAGCTCCACAAGCTTGGTCAAACATGCAAAAACAAACACTTTTACATGCTGCTTTACTCCTAATTGTTAGTGCAGTTAGTGTAAAACAGTCAATGTAATAAAGAAACCAGAAAAAACATTGACTACTTAGGTCAGTCGTGAAAATATTTCAAATGGTTCAGAAAGTGCAATTATCTAAATATAATGTAAAATAAGTAATAAAGCTCGACATCACAACTCATAGAAATAGACAGAGTAGCTCTGCCCTTATTGGTACCGATACACATATTAATATCAAATTGTGTTTCGTTATTGTTGATGAAAACTAACAAAATGACCAAAATTTGCAATAAAACTTCAAGAAAGGAAAACTAAAACTTTAATGTCTGCTCACATGACTAAAATGAGCTGAACTTAGTCTTTGTTTGTGTGTCTCGTTAGTATGAAGTTGTAGATTTTTATTTTTTATTTTTCTTGCTGTGCTGCATCATGTTTGTGGATCCCGGGCCGTCAACTGTCATGTCAGCAAAAGTTTACAGAAAAAGCGCTGGCGTCCAGTTATAAATGTGTCTTAGATGAAATGAAGTGTCTTGCAGTTGAACAAGATAAAACATTTGGTTCGTTATTAAAGGAGAAAATATCCCACAAACCTTAACATTTAGTAGTTTGGGCATTTAAAAAAAAAAAAATTAAAAATCAAACTACTACTCCTATCAGAAATCCCAGAGTGCCCTGGTAATATGTGAGAGAACGAGCTTCTATGATCTCATAAGTATTCCACAGTTTAGCCGTCGTAAGCCTGAAGCACGAGGATTTAGGTCAGATTAGATGGAAAATATGAATAATATTCATCATAGACGTTCAATTGAAATGCCTCTACTAGATACTATTTACATTCATTTCTAAATATACAAAGCCTGGCTAAACTTTGCAACCAACTTAGCCGACGCCGTGTTTATATTCGACCTAACCGAGTAAATACTTTAAACACAGAAGTTTTATTTTCCATTCGTCTTTCCAGAAAAAATATCAGACGACTTTCAAGTCCTGCTACAGCTTTTCATGCTGTCCTATAACACGAGGTCCTAATTTAAAAAAAAAAAAAGAATTTAGTAATTTAACAAAACATTTAAACACTTCTTTTAAAATCATTTTTTAAAAATGTGATTATTTTTGGCCCATTTATCAGCAGTATAGTGCTGCATTTGATCAGTTTTGTGGTGCAGCCTCAGTCGGGGGTTTTTTGTGTGCATTTCTTTGTGGTCAGGCTGACGCATATATATAACTCAGAGGAAGGTGTGTGTGTGGGGGCAGGGAGCTGTGTGTGGGTAGATTTTATTACATCAGGCCACATTAGACAGTAAAAGAGTGTATAAGAATCATAAAAACTCTAAGACAGAAAGCACAAAATGAAAGCAAATGTCTGTTTTTTTCTGTCTCTATCCAATTTGCTCTGTTTTGGTGTTGTTTTCAAGTTCAAAATAAGTAAAGCCAATTTTCACTCTGCAGAACTACTGGCATGTTTTTTGTGAGTAATGCTTACAAAATGCAGTTTCAGTCCATTTGTCTTTTTCATTTTCCTCATTTTGAGAGTAAAGCTTTAGGAAAAGTTGCAGTGGCTCAATGTTTTCAGTGATGCACTTCACTCTTTGGTAATATAAAGTTCCTTTGTTCTTCCTGTGGATGTCTATATTTAAATCAGAGGCTGTCATTGTCTCACACAATCAGCAGACATGCAGATAAGGTTGAATAGTGATTTTAAACAGGGTGCAGGTGTAAATGTTCATGATTTTATGTCCCTTCTGTTATTCCTTTATTTTAGATGGATGGATGGATGGGATTTGCAACATTATTTTCTAGAAAAATCCCAATTTGTGAAAATTGGAGAAAAATATCAAAAATGTAAAACGTTTCTCTCAATTGTTTTTACTTTAAGCTGAAATAAATGACCACTTTATACAAATTCTCCACGCTACAGTTCATTTATACTCATATAAACAAACATGACTGCATTGTGACATGTCATGGAGTTTCCTTGACATGTCACAATACATGTCAAGGAATTGTGACATGTATTGTGACAACACATGTCACAATTCCACAAATGTGGAATTGTGACATGTGTTACACAAAATAACACTTGTTTATTTATTTATTTTTTGTTTTAAAATGAGCATGAGTGACTATACTTATTGATTTCAGCTGCCTGGATTAGCCTTGTTGCTGAATCAGATGTCAAAATGGATTGTGTTGAATTGAACACGGATTAACAGGTTTAACTTATTTATTTATTTGTTCGGGAGAAACAAATAAAGCCATTTTGTTTCTCCCGATTCTCTCTGCAGAGTTTTGGTTGGTTTAATCTTTAATTGTTAGAGATATTGTTAAGAAGTGCCGCATTTAAACTGTAGAGCCCGAATCAGATGTTTTTTTTTTTACTTGGCCTTTGGACCTTTCTGAAGATAAGTACATAAAGACATGATAATCCTTCAGTGATTTAGAGATTCAAGCTGGTCCCTTGAGTTGTGGATTTTCTGGCTTGTCAGAGACTCAAACTTACATTTTTAATTTTTAATGTTTTCATTTTTTATTTAATTTACACACTGTTGAAATATCTCAATGCAGTTTCTCAGAGTGGTGACACCGTCTCTAAATAAATCATCACTTCTTTCATTTCTGATTGATGGACTGAACACATCTATGTGTTGTCACAAAAAAACTTAATAAAAATGACATTGAAGTTTGTGGTTTTGATGCAACAAAATGAGACGATACTTTTGCAAACTGTTTTTTTCCCCACTGAAACACCAAACAATAGATACAATGGCTATATCCGGTCAAATAGACAGAATGTGAAATATTCTGTTATCCATAATTCTCCATGCAAAAAGTGTCCTGTCAAGAAAAAATACTTGGGCTTTAATATAGCTGCTCTTCTAAAGTAAGCCTTTTTTCTTGATTACTGTGTAGTTTTTTAATTTAATTTAATTTTTTTATTCCACATTTATGTTACATGACTTAGAAATTAGGTCCGTGGTCATGAATAACCGGCAGCCCACAGTTCTGGCTGCCGTGTAATTATTTATTAGCTTCCAGCTTATGAAGTGCTTTGTTATGTTGATTTAGTTGCCTTTACTCTGCCTGATTGCTTACACCCATTCAACCCAAACTCTACAAGAAAGTTTCAGCTTTCACCTTTCCACCTTTTTTTTTTTCTAATTTTGCTCAACCAATAACTGTAAATGAAACATTTCTGGAAAAAAAAAAAGAGTGAGAGAGATCCTCTTTGCTTCACACAGATGCTTCCTTTGCTCTGCAGCAAATGTAATTCCTACCAGGAGTAACTGAAGCTCCAGTGTTTCCTCCCTCATAAAGGAGCGGGAACTTGAGCCTCGCCTTCATTTAAAATGAAACCCCTCTAACCGTTCTTCACTAACACTCCTTTAGGTAACTCTTAATTGTTAATGGCGATGGCTGGTGGCCATTCATTCTCCTGTTCTCTGTGGTGATCAGTGGAGAGGAAGGATAAAGAGCAATGACGGCCTTAATAGGGCGGCTCTAAAGGGCCAGCTCTATCTGACACACAATAAATAACACACACACACACACACAGGGTTGTTGACTAGTTCATTTTGGTCCCACATTTTTTCTTAGATATACTCTCAGACTTGCATTCATCTAAATCTGGTTAAACCCCATTGTGAAGTTTTCTCAGACATCCACTGAAGTCAACGATGGATGTCAGCTGCCAACCTATGAAACATCCAGCATGACTCAGGGACAGCTCTATGGAGATGGTAAAAAACAAAAACACAGCAGTCTCATATTCACCTTCAGTTTCTGCAGCATTGTGAAAATTAATCAAGCTTTTAGACCTTAAAAACATAATTTTAATTTTAACATAAAGTTTTCTTTTGCATTTCAAAACAAAACTTTTAAACGCACACTGATAATATTTTGTTAAAGCACAGTTTTATTTGTGAATCTCCAAACTGTGACTTTTAGATTTCTCAAAAATATTGCTAAAGTAGCGAAGTACATAATTTCTCACTTGATGGACTCTTGACTGACCAAGAACTCTGAGATTTAGCTGGAGCTGGAC
>NW_006799956.1:2076951-2081558 GCF_000485575.1 Poecilia formosa
AACTTGTGGAAGGAAACCCAAAATGTTTGACCCCAGGTCATACAGGGGGCCGGTGGGGGTCGGAGAAGAAGGCTGTGGAGGTCTGCTGTGCCTTTAGCCATGCTTACTGTGAGGTTATTATTCTGGTTTGCCCCAAATGTCCAGTTCAAATCTCAACTGGGGCCCAGCTGTGTAGAGTTTGACTGATTCTCACTGAGTTCCCTCCGGATGTGTCGTTTTCCACTTCACAGTTCAAAAACCTCCATGTTGGGCATGGAGGTTTTTGAACTTCATGCCCAACATGGAGTTCAAACGTGTGAACGTGTGTTTTTATTAATCTTGTTTGTCTTTTTATTGGCAATGTGATGGACTGGTGTCTTTTATCCACTGGTTTCTTGGTTAAACTCCAATGTAACCTGAAATCACAACAACACAGAAAATGATCTACTTTCTAGTTTTGTGAACCAAGTAGAGACATACTCCAGATTATAACGGGGGTTCTACAGAGTGTTGGCTTTACAAATGTCAACCACATTTTAAAATCATGTTTCATTTTCATGCCACTCCCACTTTATGTTGGAGTATGATGAAAATTCCCAATAAGGTACACTTATTCTGGGTTCTGGTTCTAACTTCATTTCTTAGTTGCCGTCTGCTTTTTCGAACTTCCATTTTCCTATACAAGTCTTTCTCAGCCACAGCAATCTGAAAACTGTGACTTTAAAGGAACTTGCTGATCCATCTAATCATCCAAGAATAAAACCAAAAGACCTTTCTGCTCATTTGTAAAGCTAAGGTGGTTTGCACCAAACTCTGCTGCTGCCCAATGAAGCTCTCACACATTGATATTAGCTTGATTTTNATGGACTCTTGACTGACCAAGAACTCTGAGATTTAGCTGGAGCTGGACAATATGTCAGTAACAACATATTGACATGTGATCAATATCAATAGGTGACAGAATATAGATTAATTTTATTTTACTCCACTGTAGGCAGAAGAAAAGCTATACTCAATCTCTCACAGCCAGTAACTCAACTAACTGAGTCGCTCTTTGGTTGCCTAGCAACAACTCGATGAGTAAGTTGCACAGCAGCAGTTTCAGGTTTTGCCACTTTGCCTCATAACATTCTTACATCATGATCTGATTTAGTTGTTTTTATCATTCTAAAACACTTTGTCGTTCTTTCACCATTTAATTTTCTAGTGATAAGATCTGAAATTCTCCTTTAGTTGGTAAAAAATATGAAAACATTGTATCATTTTCCTTCCACTTTGCAAAAAACACTGCTTATTTTAATTTATTAATCTGTCTCGATAAATTAAGATAACAAAACACTAAAGTTTGCAGTTTAACATAATAAAATGCATGCAGTGTGAATGCTCTTGCATGTATATATGAGCATCTTCTGTTATTCCAGCTGCATCTGTGTTAGCAGCCACAAGAGCCATCTAGAATAAAGAAGAAAAGGACTCTGGATAATTATTTTGTACAAATCTATTTACATGTTAAGTGCTTCATCACTATTTAATGAACTAATACCCTAAGTCTAACTAACGTAAATAATTAAGGGGAATTTAAGAAGCGTTTCGGTCGCAGCTTAAAGCTCTTCTGAGGGCTTGTTGATGAGTTTGCTCCAGCTTCTTGTAGACAGACAGTGGCATCATTCATAATAGATTACAGAACTGAACGAGAGTCACTTCCTGTCCAACTGCAATGCACAGAAATACAAACATACAGAAATACTGTTGTATTGATGTCTGAGTGAGTCGGGCTCGGTCGGAAACCTTTGGACTCGGGACAGCATATGTGGCCATGTGTCCAGAAAGAACCTTACGCAATGGAGTTGAGCATCGCCAGCACACACACACAAAACCTGTGGTGGCGATCACCCACCGCACACACACAGATTTGGACCACTCCCTCTCAGTCGTTTACATAACCAAAAGGAAATAAAGATGCTGCCCTCCATGACTCCATCATGACCTTCCAGGCTGCAGTCAGTTCATACTGACACCTAAATGCGATGCGATACAGGAGATGGTTGAAGCTTCTCTCAAGCAAACAGGTTTGAGCTGAAAATCCTCCGAGGAAGTTAAATCTGCACGACACAAAAACCTGATCTTTGCACTATTTTTAAAAGCAACCCAGTTCGCGTCATTATGAGTGCGTCACATGGTGTTGTGGATTCAGATTTCTCTTTTTTTGTTTTGTTCTGCTATACCCTTGCTGGTTTGGAGTAGAGGATGAATGGCACCTGCTTTTCCTCGTGAAAACGCTGCCGGCCAGATGCTGTCTGAAAGACTTGGATGTGTTTTTACATTTGGACAGATTACTGAAATAACTACAGTGAATCCTTACTTTTCCATGCCCTGCTCCCACCCCCAGCCCTCTGTATGTGAAAAGGAAAACCTCTTTTTAAATGTTTGCTTACCATGAGATTACCGTCTGAGTGAAGCAAACTGTATGCGTCACTTTCTGTTTACGCTAGGTTGGAAAATCTNATCTGATTTAGTTGTTTTTATCATTCTAAAACACTTTGTCATTCTTTCACCATTTAATTTTCTAGTGATAAGATCTGAAATTCTCCTTTAGTTGGTAAAAAAAATATGAAAACATTGTATCATTTTCCTTCCACTTTGCAAAAAACACTGCTTATTTTAATTTATTAATCTGTCTCGATAAATTAAGATAACAAAACACTAAAGTTTGCAGTTTAACATAATAAAATGCATGCAGTGTGAATGCTCTTGCATGTATATATGAGCATCTTCTGTTATTCCAGCTGCATCTGTGTTAGCAGCCACAAGAGCCATCTAGAATAAAGAAGAAAAGGACTCTGGATAATTATTTTGTACAAATCTATTTACATGTTAAGTGCTTCATCACTATTTAATGAACTAATACCCTAAGTCTAACTAACGTAAATAATTAAGGGGAATTTAAGAAGCGTTTCGGTCGCAGCTTAAAGCTCTTCTGAGGGCTTGTTGATGAGTTTGCTCCAGCTTCTTGTAGACAGACAGTGGCATCATTCATAATAGATTACAGAACTGAACGAGAGTCACTTCCTGTCCAACTGCAATGCACAGAAATACAAACATACAGAAATACTGTTGTATTGATGTCTGAGTGAGTCGGGCTCGGTCGGAAACCTTTGGACTCGGGACAGCATATGTGGCCATGTGTCCAGAAAGAACCTTACGCAATGGAGTTGAGCATCGCCAGCACACACACACAAAACCTGTGGTGGCGATCACCCACCGCACACACACAGATTTGGACCACTCCCTCTCAGTCGTTTACATAACCAAAAGGAAATAAAGATGCTGCCCTCCATGACTCCATCATGACCTTCCAGGCTGCAGTCAGTTCATACTGACACCTAAATGCGATGCGATACAGGAGATGGTTGAAGCTTCTCTCAAGCAAACAGGTTTGAGCTGAAAATCCTCCGAGGAAGTTAAATCTGCACGACACAAAAACCTGATCTTTGCACTATTTTTAAAAGCAACCCAGTTCGCGTCATTATGAGTGCGTCACATGGTGTTGTGGATTCAGATTTCTCTTTTTTTGTTTTGTTCTGCTATACCCTTGCTGGTTTGGAGTAGAGGATGAATGGCACCTGCTTTTCCTCGTGAAAACGCTGCCGGCCAGATGCTGTCTGAAAGACTTGGATGTGTTTTTACATTTGGACAGATTACTGAAATAACTACAGTGAATCCTTACTTTTCCATGCCCTGCTCCCACCCCCAGCCCTCTGTATGTGAAAAGGAAAACCTCTTTTTAAATGTTTGCTTCTCATGAGATTACCGTCTGAGTGAAGCAAACTGTATGCGTCACTTTCTGTTTACGCTAGGTTGGAAAATCTTATGTGGCCTTTTGTTTCTTTTACGGTGCAGAAAACGGTACATCCGTGTGTCTTTAAAAGCTTCTACACAAGTTACATATAAGCGCTGGTTGATCTGGTTTCTTTAGCACTTTGTAACAACAAATCAAATCCATTATAATCTAATTCAAGGTAACTTTGAGCCATTACCTTCCTACGTGATTCCTCTTGATTCTCATCTCCCTTTATGCTCCGTCTGGGCTTTCTCCCATTGACTTGGATTTCTCCAGTGAAATTTCAAACGGGCCAATCAGTGAACAGAAGGAGAAGGTTTGATGATGACGTTGAATTTCTGCGCAGTTTTAAACTTGCACTGTACTTTTAGTAAATGAGCGGAGGAAGTGAACGAAGCCGTTCAGTTCATGTTGGCCACACTTCCAAATATTGAATTAACATTAGCAGCCACGCAGTTTAGCTCTCTTTTCTAAGTCTCAAAAATGGACAGTGACCCTAAACATACCAGTAAACTATTGTGAGAAACTTGTGGAAGGAAACCCAAAATGTTTGACCCCAGGTCATACAGCATATAAAGGAGGCAATGCTACTAAATAAATACTAAATGTTTGTCTAAACTTCTGAATTCAATACAGTTACATTAAATTATCTTTAAAATCTTTGGTTATTCTGATATTTAGCCAATAGAAATAATTGTGGTAATCAACATTAACATAGCAAAAGTAAAGTCTTAAGCAGTGACTGTAAACATCTGGTTTCAACTTTGTCACATTTAAAATTGAAAAT
>NW_006799956.1:2082515-2089149 GCF_000485575.1 Poecilia formosa
GAAAACATTACCTTTGCTGAAAAAACAACACAAAGAGAGCAAGCAGTAAATAAGCCAAAACTGGACAAAGAAAATCTATACATTTTGCCTTTTAGGTGAACAACCTTTTTAGTGTGTAAATATGTTCTGCCCAGAACTCTAGTGGCATAGTTTTATCTTCACCCAGTTCAAATCCTGTAAAGAAAATCTCATGCTAAATATCATTTGCTATCCAATTATTGGTTAATTGAAAAAATAGTCAGCCGATCAGCCTGTACCGATAAAGCAGATAGGACTTATTTAAGTTTTTATTTCTTTTAGCTGCAGACACATCCTTTGCTACAAATGAAGGCAGAAATGCTAAATTCAGGTCTTGCCAGTCTTCTCATTTTTGCTGATGAGATCCTGTTTGCACCTTGTCAGGTTTGCGTGTGCTATCAAGTTTGCCCCCGTTGTTGTACCTACAAACCTTTACAATATCAATCCCTATGACGTCTAAATGAAAAACGGATCACTCACTCTATACTCTTTCCTTAACTCTGGAAACAAAAAAAGTCCTGTGGCTCATGCCTACATTGTATGTTTAATGGATTTATATGAGAAATGGCCTTAAATCCCTCAGTACCAGATGTTGTGCAAGCAGGTGTTTCATTAAAACCTCCCTTTCCAAAAACGTGACCGGCCGATGCTCACCGTAAGCCAAAGCTATACGTCTTTCCTCTACATTTACCCAAATCTGTAGAAAATGCTTTGGATTTTCTTTTCTTTTTTTCAGCTTTTTTGCTTTGAACTGATGTCGGAGGAGGATAAGAGGGAGTAAGAAATGTGGTTTTGAGTGTGTGTCTCTGTGTAATCCCTATAGAGTTAAATCATTGTCCCATCTGGCCAGGAGGTCGTGTGTGTGTGCGTGAGAGAGAGGGGAATCCTCCTTCTCCAAGTCTTCCTCTTTGCATGGCATGATATTGTGGAAAGTAATCTGTCAAGCAAAGCACATCTTCTGCTTCCTGACTGGATCATCTGAGGATCCAGATCCAGGGATTCGCTTCTCTTCCAGGAGAAAAGAAAAACTCAGTGGCTTGTGGAGTCTATCTGTAACCTGATATTTACTGCATTGTGTTCCTCACTCTCTGACATTTAAACAAAATATTTCACTTCTTAGGTAACTTAGGGTTAAACTGGAGTAATTTTTTAAAATCATTTTCCTTCAAATTCAGAATTCCTTCATCCTACTTTGAATTCTCTTCTAAACTGTATGACTGGAATCAAACCTTTTGGGGTTTTTCCTCACCATCTGCTGCTGGAGTTTTGGCCCATTCCTCCTGACGGAAATGGTGTCACAGAGTCGGATTTGTTAGACCGCTTTGCTCGTACAAAACTCTTCTCACAAGCGCAGTATTTCGCGTGGGACTGAGATCAGGCCTTTCCAAAAAACAGTGTCTCCGTTTCCTTAAGCCGCTTTGTAACTAATCTGGCGGCACTCTTTGGGTCGTTATCCCCTTGGAAGAACCATTTGTGTCCAGACTAACTTTCTGACTGCTGCTGCGTTAATACTTACGCATAACGTTCTTTCCATGTAACGCCATCAATCGTGTGAAGTGCAGTGAAATGACCCCGTGCCCCCGGGCTTGCAGTTGTTTCCCTTGATTGTTTTTTGCCAAACGGTTTAATTTTAGTTGCATCGCAGCAGAAGACAACGCCTGGTAAAATCAAGACCCTCCTCTCGGCGTTGATTTGCAAACACTTATTTGGCTGTTTGCTTTCGGAGGAGTGGCTTCGAGGCCTTTCAGCCCATGCTGTCCACCATTTCACTGCAGATAATGAATTTCTCACTGGCTTCGGCTTCAGCTGGGCGGAGTGTCTCTGGGATCAGTGACAAATTATCCCAGCTTTCTTTAAGGACCTTGAATTATAAAGGTCACTAAGGTTGATAGAAGATCAGCAGTTTTACTGCAAATATTTTGTCTGATTTCATTTGCTTTTTTTTTTTTTTTGCCTGATGTCACAGTAGTGAATTTGAAGTGTTCCTCAGATTCTCTCAAATGTTGTGAATTAACCCACTGTCAGCTGGGCAACCAAACTTGTCTAAAAGTTTATAAAATTATAAGAATCTCTTGTCATTATTTTGGTAATTGGGCCACTTTTCATTGCCTAAAACACTAAAACTTTCAGTCAGACTTAATTTCGGAGATTGGGCGGTGGGGATACCTATGTTTCTTTGCAGTCTATGTAGATATCAGATTTCAGCTATTTGCATTATCATGACTAGGGCAGGAAAAGTGAAAACTCTTACTTAACCTTCCTGACATGTGACATGGAGTCCTTGCAGCTCACAGAGTTGTAATGCATCCTGTGACGTGTGTGTGTGTTTTAAAGTGACTCTCATCTTCATAATGGTGCATGCAAATACTGCCAGTCATGTTAGTGAGAGGCTTTTAAAAAAGGTTTCAAGGATTATCCCCCTTCGCGTAGTGAAAATGCTCCTAACTGGGATTACTGTTAATCCTTGCTGTGCCAAGAAAGTTGTGTTAAGAAAGTTGAAACGCGGGCAGCCGAGAGCTTCTGTGGAAACCGTGAAATCGGTTCAACGAGTTGCAATATAGCAGGTAGGAACCTAAAAACACACCTGTGCTATGTCCTTTTCTCTAAAATGTGGTGATAAATGACTTCAGATACAGTTTTGCCATTTGTATTTGTAATTTTTGCCATTTTGAAAGTAAACCATTTCAAAATATTCACATTTTTTTCACTTTTATTTTGCATACATAAGAGTTCCAAAGAAAATCACTGTGCCTCAGTTTTCCGCTGATCATCTTTGTACTATTTTTGGAATTTTTGATATTTTTCAACAGACTTTCCAGCCATCCTAATCGGAAGACTTTCATCCAAACGCCTCATGTTGCACCTGCAAAGTAACTAACTGTGTAGTGAATGCCTGCCAATTAAGCGTGAGCAAAAATAACAAATAAAAATAGAAAGTGTTAGCCGTTAACTTTCTCCACCCTAGAGTGCACAGAATGTTACGGCCTTCATCTCAATAAACACGCACTATAAAAAACGGAGTGAAAGTGGCTCATCGACTGAACTCAAGCTTAGTCGATGAGCCGCGTAACATTTTGGCCCACGTTACGTACAATTTCAGGTGCACAAACATGCGTGTCAAGACGAGACGCAACGGTGACCACAGCTTTAGCTGGAAGATTGTGAGCAGCACATTTTTCGTAAAGGAGGCTGTTTTTATTACAAAAACGACTGAAAACATTTTCTTTGGAGTAAATAACTGCTTGTAGGAATAGATTTCAGCCATACGTGCCATCATCCTGCTAAATAGATCAGTAGATTTTTAAGAAGTTAATGAATCAAGATTCTACACACCTTGACATGCACTGTTGTGATCACTCTCCACAACAATCTGCAATGAATGCATTCACCAAAAAAACCTTCAGCCGTGACTTTATTCCGCTTTTTGCTTTCTGTTTTCCTTAACTAGTTTCTCCGGTCTTCCTCCTCTCCACCTTCCTCTTGCATGCTCTTCTTCTTCTTCCATCCTCAGTTAGGTGAGCCGGCCGTGTATGTTTAGCTCAGGAGGCCGTATTTGTAGACGATGTATGTACACTGACAGATGGAGCGTCTCGTCGGAATGTTTCACCGTTGCTAGGAGATGTGGAAACACCCTGTCAGCTAATGATACGGGCCGGTCGGTGAAAACAAAGCGAAACTGAGACAAAGCACCTCAAACTTCCAACTGCTGAAGGATTTATTCTGTCTTTTGGTTGGAGGCATTTTGCTTAAATTCATACCTTACACTGCCAGGAGTTTATAACAGTATGACAGTTTCCATTCTTTGTTTTTTTTCACATTATCCCCTCTGGATTCCCTTTTTTTATTATTATTATTATTTTTTTAAACATTAGATTGCTAGTTTCTGCAAAGGTGCATCATGAACTTCAATCTGAATTCACACCAAAAAAGTTATACTTATCCTTACAAGCTAAACTCCAGGCAGCTAACATGTCTGCAGACCACACACATCCTGGTGCAAATACTCATGGCAAATCTGAAGATTTGCCATGAGTATTTGCACTAATTCCACCTTCTCTTCCTCTTTACTAAAAACTTCAAATATACAAATATTTACACCCCCCCCAAAAAAAAATCTTTTTATTTTCCAACAAGTCTTTTTGTTCATTTATATTTAAAATGTCTTCATGGACAGTAAAGTGGAACTGAAGTCCGATTGCTTTTTGTGCGTGCAAAGCTGGTGAATAAAGCTGATTCCGATTCTGAAATGTTAATATTTTGTGCATCTTAAACTTTGGTGCAAAGTAATAATCGGTTTCTCTGTCTCCCTGCAGCTTCCTCATGGTCTTGGTGTGTCTTATCTTCAGTGTTCTGTCCACAATAGAACAATATGCAGACTTTGCTACAGGAACGCTCTTTTGGATGGTGAGTATTTTTATATAGATCTTTATTTAGAACAACACATGGAGTTTAAGTAATTTCATAATGTCATGTTAATCACAAAGAGAAATTTCTGTTCATTTTAGGTCTTAGATTTCTTCAGAAGCAACACATAAGTTGCTTCTGAAGAAATTCTTAATTATTAATGGGATTAATAATGTATCTTTGAATTGGAAGAATAATCTTATATGTTTGTTCCTTTAAATTTGCCCAAAGTGACAAACGGTGCCCTGCAGACCTTATCAGATTTTTTTTATCAATCTGAGGAAAGTGGAACAAAGTAATAACGGCCTACTTGTGTCATTCTGACAGAGGAAAAGGGGTACATTTGTGCCAAAACCTCAGAAATGTTTTAATTAATCTGAAAAATTTTCTAGACAATTTTTTGGAAGTTTCTGAGTTTCAAAAGTCAAAAATTTTCTATAAATAAAACTCAGAAATTTTGGGATTAATCTCAGAAAATTTGTAGAAAAAGTTTTTGACTTCTTGAAACTCAGAAAAATAATTTCTACTTTTGTCCCTCTAAATTAATAGTCTTCTGTTGTACAGACATTCAAAAAACATGAAAAATAGATACAAATGTGAAATTTTCTGCTTTTCAAGCTCAGAATTTTTCAGATTTTTTTCTACATTTCTGAAATTAATCTAAAAATTTCAGAGTTTTTTGGTGTAAATTTACTACTTTTTTTTTCTATCTACAATGCCCTAATACGCCATCATAGCAAAGTGGGTGATGGTTAAAACATTTATAGACTTAAGTTTGTGGAGGTCTTAGTTTTGATCCATTCAATGAATCGGAAAAACAGCTCAACTAAATTCAAATTGGCTAATTAAAAAACTCTGACATCTCCAGTTGGAATATGTGAATTTTACTAAAAGTTCCTAACTCTAAGTTGATGATACTTTTAATACGTTTTCTGTTTTGGTTAGAAAAATGTAACTGCTTTTAATCTAATTCACTAAATGACATTTTAACATCTGAAAAGAAGCTGAACATACTCTGTGCTGGTTTCACCAAGGCTCAAAACAGAAGATTTGAGCCACAAACTAAATAAAACTCAGTCTAAGTTTCTGTTCACTTACGTATATAAACTGAGTCAATAGTAGTTGTATTGGTGAACAGTATATTTGCTGTGCAACGAATTTTAAAACAAGTCAGGGGGCAACAGAAATAGGAGCTTGCCATGCAGTACCCATTTTTCGCCACAGGATGGAGATGTAAGATTTTAGTTTGAGAAGATTGACCCTGCCGGCCATCTTGATCCTTCTAAAGATATTACTAAACTTAGGAGACTAATGACTTTTAGCTAACACAAACAATCTGACACACACTGCTTACACTGCACTTACCCAAAGCTCTTAATAGTTGCATGTCTTTTAAGGCTTTCATGGTCACACTCGTATAGAACCACTTGGCTCCGCACAGACTGCGCCTGCTGATACTCGCTGGTTAGATTGACTTCTTTGTGGCTTATTTGTCTATTAAGGCCCGCTAAGTGATGCAATAAATCGAGGCCTTACAACAGGTTGAGAGAAATTATGGCCGCTGTTTGGAAACCCTACAAAGAGCTTGCATCATCCGTCTCCTGCCAGCACAGAGGGAATATATAAATACACACGTAGCTCCTGAATGCATGCACACAGTGCGCACACGCATACAAAAGCTGCACAAACACACACGTAGTACCTCCAGCCAGAGCCCAGAGAGGACACCGTGTTCTGTAAACTTTTGGTCAGTGCACTTTAATGACCTACTATCACACTTTTCTTTATTTCTTTTTTTTTTTCTTGTTTGATTTGGTCTCCCCTAAACTGTCAGGTTTGAACTTTTTCTGCAGAAAGATCGCCCGATGAATGCAAAGTTTGCACACCTGACTGCATGTTTATGTTTGCAGGATTGTAAATAATTGGACTAGGTTTAATATCAGTGGTAAAATAAGATATTATCTGCTTTTTCAATTTTTGTCTTTTATTACTCTGTGCAGTTTGTGTCGGTGTGTTTTTAGGGGCCGGTGTGTCCCGATGGAGAACGCTGGTGGTAGTAACTAAACTTAGAAAGTTCAGGGTCAGCTCACATCGCTGAATCACAGGCTGCTTGTTTTGGATGGCACAGAGGACATTAGTCCTTGAGGATATTTGGCCTTCGGGGCAGCTGCCAAAGTCAAGCAAGTCAGGCTGGGCAGCACAACGCACACGC